>NW_026000019.1:1324841-1340467 GCF_001458135.2 Marmota marmota marmota
AGCGCCGCGCTTGTCTGCGACCGTAGCAGAGCCGCCCTGGCCTCCGCAGCTCTTCAGCCCGGTGCTCGGCCCCTGGGGCCCAAGCGGCTGCAGCCGCGGCTCTCCGGCCCCCTCCTCCGGAGCACGGGTCCCCTCACAGGGGGATGCAGAACGACCCCAGAGCAGGCTCTGCCCTAAGGTGCAGCGGTGAACAGGCGACCGAGGCGCTCGAGGCCACGGTCCAGCCGTCGGAGGACAGGGCTCAGCAAGCCGCGTCAGTCTCCCGCTCGCCTGGCCTGAAGAACAGGCATTTCAGCTGCTCTCCGCGGCCGCCATGTTCTCTTCCAAAATATTTTAAAAGAAGAAAAAAAAAATAGAATGATCATCTACATGAGGAGAGCAGGTAAAGAATCGCCACAGATGCTTCACCTTAGCTATACTTTAAAAGATGGGTACTGATAGTGTCTTATGAAATGTTGACTTTAGAAATTAATCTTGAATTCTAATTTATGGAAGAGCAATTGATCAATAGTTCTGTGTGTTTACAAAACCTTTTAGGGTTTATAGGGGGAGTAGACTACTGATTTATTTACATGATTGAAACTTCAAAATACTTTTAAATTCCATTTGTAAACAGTAATGATACATTCGGAAATTCATGATTATGCCATGATGCACTGATCTTAAATTTAACAAACACATTTGACAACTCCTACTTCACTTCCCGTTATAGACTTCTGCTTCATCCTGGATTCTCTTCTCATATTCCTTAATATTGTGGTTCACATAAACTTATTGGACATCTGTAACTTAATGGTCTTATACGAGTAATACCATATATTTTCTGTTGAGTTTATGAAACTCTACTTAGGTGCCTTTGTAAAAACCACACAGGTACCTTGCACTCATTTTCAATAATATAAATTTATGAACAAATAAAAATTTTTAATAAAAAGCATGACTGTATTGATTTGTTTCCATTGATGATATTAATTTTATTTTGACTTTGAAATTAGAAAAATGCATGATATTTTATTTTTTTCTCAAATTGTGTAGTTTTTTGCTAAAAAGTACAAAGGCCTTTTGGTTTATTGTGAAAAGAAGTCATTTGGATAAAGGATTAAGAATAGAAGCATTCTTCATTTGGTGAATTGTATCTCCCTGAATTTTTTTCCTTTTGAAATGAATATAGAAATTTGTTTATCCAGTGTTTCTGCTAAAAATGTATGTTTTAAAAAATTTAATGTGCAGAATTATAAACTAAGATATAACTGAAACCAGGAAAAGTTGAAAGTAGAAAACAAGTAACACAGAGAAATAGATGGAACAATAACACAGTCTGCTGAAAATATGCTATACCCAGCAGAAAGATCTGCATGTCCATTAATAATAATGGTAATAATAAGATCATAGTATTTTGCTGAGTTCTGAGAGCAAGTTTTGATTGGACAAACCTGTGTCACTGATTGCAGTTATAATGCTGACCATAATAAATCATTCCAATATTGCATTTTGTATCTTGGAAAAAAACAAACCCATATTTGGAGTACTCGAATAGTTTCCCTTCATAAGCATGTGATCAGGTCATGTACAACTAAAATAAATGACTAAATTTTGAAACTAGAATTGTGTTTATGTAAATAGAGATGAGATTATCTGAAAAAATGTAATTTGATATGGACTTGAAGTTTGCAAACCTGTAAACAGCTATCTATGAATTTACTACCTGCTAAGCAAGCACTAAATAACTGATTTATATTCATGAATCCATTGAATTGTTCAGCAGACCCAAAATAAGTGTTATTATACTTTTAGCAGTGTGGTGGCCAAAGTGATTGTATAAACAGTTAAGAGAACATTCTTATTCATATTTCTTTCAAAATAGGTGGATGCCATTAAAGCTGTAAACAGAAAATAAGTGAAGTAACTGTTTTATTTGCAGAAAATAAGTTGACAAGATGATTGCTGATGCTTCTAATTTTGAAAGTAAAAAAAAGAAGCAAAAATATTTTGTCAAACTGTTTACAATGTATAGCAAATAAATGGAAAAATACTATATACTGAAATATATACTTAAATGTTTTCATAAACTTCAATGTTTATTTTTAGCTAAAAACAAATGAACATTTTGCACCATACGAATAACTTCTGGGCATATAATATTTAACAGTTTTCACTTTCAATTTGATATAGAATATGATGAAGAATGCCATATTTAATGGGAATGTAACAGTCTTGATCCCCCTTGAAAATATGAAAACTAAATGAAACAAACCTAAGAATAAAAACATCACAACTAATGAAATACTTTTTGTTTGTTTGGTGTTAATGTTCATTTTTTTTAAATTTCAAACTTTCCAGCATATTGGAATTGTAGTCAGTTAGGAACATCAACTGATTTATATATTTTGAATAAACAACTCATGATACACCATCCAAATGTAGATGTAATAATAGTAATATTAGTGGATAATAATAGTAATATTAGTGGATTATTGAATGTATGCATATATCAGCTCACAAATCTTATCAAATTCCATTTAGTTAGATACTATCATTAACCCTATTTCTTTGGAGAGAAATTGAGGTTCAGAGAAGCAATACAAACTAGCAATAATTATTCAGTAAGAATTGGAACTGTTGTTTGTAGCTTAGCTCCAAGGCTCATACTTTTACCTATTATCGTGTACTGAGTGCTTTTCTTGTCGTTTACATTGGCACATTTCTCCATTTACAAGTATAAACTTTATTTGGATATTTTCTTCTTAAAAGTCAACAGATACAGATTCAAATTTGAATGTTAAAATTGCTCCCAAATTTTTCATAGTTTATAGTTTGTTTTTTTTTTTCCCTATGGCAAATGAGACTGTTATTATTGACAGCGTAGGGACTACTATGCTCAAAAACATTCTTATTTTTAACAAAATTATACTGGCACCATTTGAATTCTCATACAGCAAATTTTATTTAAATATGCATTAAAATATGCATGGGAATAAATGCATGAAAATATCATAACATGCTATCATGACAACAAGATATCATGATAAAAATAAATTTTAAAATTTATTTCATACATACACACATTTTTAAATTATCAACCTGGTCTTTGAGTTACTTTTAAGATTAGGAATGTTTTGATAGACTTTCTTTTAAAGCTCAAAAATTTCAATGATAATAAATTTCAATAAAACAGGATATATTCAATTATTAGAATAAGATAACTCCCTTCTTGTTTAGAGATGTAACTACCATGTATAGTGGTAGCTGATTGAGAGATTTAATGAAAAGTATTTCCAGAGAACATATGTTAATCTAATTGGCAGTTCTCCAATTTTATTGGCTCCCAATGTATTTGCAAAATGCAATTTAGACAAGAACTTCAAGAATTAAATATCTTGATGTTGGAAACAAAAGTACATGTTGAAGAGTTTAGTGATTTTTGCAATTTAATTTTGAAAATGACAAAAAAAATGGTTTTTAAGATAGCAAGGGATTTCTTATGTGAGCTACCATTATCCGTGGTATCTGTTGTTTCTTACTTAAAATACCAATAAATGGGGTTTAGTGTTCAGACTATTGATGTAACTGTCAAAATACTCAGGGATATAATGACTCTTTATTTTGATACCTTATTTTAATATGGAGACTTTTTAAGGTTATGCATTTAAACTTCAAAATAATTTTGTAAGATAACTACTATGACCACTAAATTAAAAAAAAAAAAACTCATTGCTAAACTTTCCATTATACTGAATATTTTTCTATAAATATCGCCCATGCAAATATCTATATTTCCAAAGGGATTTTTCCTTTTCTTCATGTCTCTTTCATAAAAAACCACCATATTAGATTTTTTTTAATGCATGGAACAGTCCCCAAAACAGTGATACTTATATTTAAAAGCCAACCCTCAGTGATATCAGAAAGGAAATAGGGGGGAAACATAGGAATATGGAAGTGGAAACTATCTCAGAAAGGTGAGGAGACAAAACGGAATTTCAACTTCTGGTTTAATTTGAGGCTCCCATGGGGGAACCAGATCTCCTTACCATGGTGTATTAGTAAGAATGCCTCTGGTTTAATTACTAGGTCCTTGATACACTTTGGGTTTAGTTTTGTGCATGGTGAGAGATATGGTTTTAAGTTCATTTTGTTGCATATGGATTTTCAGTTTCCCCAGCACCATTTGTTAAAGAGGCTATCTTTTCTCCAATGTATGTTTTTGGCACCTTTGTCAAATATAAGATAACCATAATTATGTGTGTTAGTCTCTGTGTTCTCTATTCTGTATTATTGGTCTACAAGTCTATTTTGGTGCCAATACCATGATGTTTTTGTTACTATTGCTCTGTAGTATAGTTTAAGGTCTGTTATAGTGATGCCACCTGCTTCACCCTTCTGGCTGAGGATTGCTTTATCTATTCTGAGTCAGAATGGCAGCTGTTAAAAATATAAACAATAATAAGTGTTAGTGAGAATGTGGGTAAAAAGGCATACTCATACATTGCTGGTGGGACTGCAAATTGGTGCAGCCAATATGGAAAGCAATATGGAGATTCCCTGGAAAACTGGGAATGGAACCACCATTTGACCCAGCTATCCCTCTCCTCAGTCTATACTCAGAGGACTTAAAAACAGCATACTACAAGGACACAGCCACATCAATGTTTATAGCAGCTCAATTCACAATAGTTAAACTGTGGAAACAACCTAGGTGCCCTTCAGTAGATGAGTGGATAAAGAAAATGTGGTATATGTACACAATGGAATATTATTCAGCATTAAGAGAGAATAAAATCATGGCATTTGCAGGTAAATGGATGGAGTTGGAGAATATAATGCTAAGTGAAATTATCCAATCCCAAAAAACAAATGCCGAATGTTTTCTCTGATATAAAGATGTTGATTCATATTGAGGTTGTGGTGGGGACAGAGCTTTGGAGGATTAGAAGAACACTAATAGGACAAAATGGTGGGAGGGGAGAGGAGGAGGAATGGGGGTAGGAAAGATGGTGGAATGAGATGGACATCATTACCCTAAGTACATGTATGAAGACACGAATGATGTAAATCTACTTATTGTACAACCAGAAATATGAAAAATTGTGCTCTATATGTATAATATGAATTGAAATGCATTCTACTATCATATATAACAAATTAGAATAAGTTGAAAAAAAGAGAATACTTCTGTCCCAGACTTAGCCAAAAACAAAAGGCAACTTATAGATAAGCAGATATTGGGAATGTTCCTACTTGCATAATGCAGCATATCATTACATTTTGGGTTATTTGTGGAAAGACCAAGAGAGAAAGAACAATTGAACAGCATTCTTTATCAGGCAAATATACATAATAAACTGCAAAGAATAAAAGTTGTCACAAATGGTAGTGAGGAGCCCATGACATTTAGAGACAGTGAAATTAATTAGCTTCTGTATATCAATTACAGTATATGAATGACCCAGGTCAGTCTACTTTGAGGCCTCACAATGCCAAAAAAAAAAAAAATTCCCATTAGTTCCTTGTCCAGGAGTTGGATTAGTTTCATGCTGAGGGTGTCATTTGGCTATTGCACAATGACTTAGAATCACAGATTGCTATTGATCATGTATTCATGACTGCATGTAATAACTTAATTGGGCTTTAGAACAAATATTTTAGATTTTCTTTTATACAAAAGATATATATTAATGATCTAAAACAATGACCCTTAAACCCTCAAAATTTATTCTTGGACCAATTTTATATAGCTCATGAATTAAAAATGGAGATGAAATATAGACAAAGTCTACTTTCATAATCATTGTTACAAAGACAATGGATTATAATGGAATGATCATTTTCAGACTTTATGGAAAGCGTAATACCCTAAAAGGTAAAATTTTCACCTCACCTATAATTACTTTCCTTTAACTATCTTAAATAAAACATTTAGTATAAACCCCAATGTGCTGGGAGCCATTAGCCAAGTAGGTATGACAATTTCCTTGCCAGCGTACCCCATGTTGCTTAGTGGAAGGACTCGTGGAAATAGGACATTTTGTAGTGACATTGAATGTAGGTGACCTTGCTCAAGGACCAGGGCCGATTAGGGTGTTCCCGGTTTAGGATAATTGGGTTTAGGGCGTTCCAGTTTAGGGCGTTCCAGGTTTAAGATTATTCCTGCTGGGAATAGGGCTTATCCTGCTGCCTGAGTTCCCCTTGAGTTCTCATGGGATTCAGACAGTATTTTTAGGGAGACAGAAGCCCAGTGGACGGGGATTTGGGCAGAGAACGTGGATTTCCCCAGAACGTGATTGTAGACGGCTGGTGTGAGTTCGGGAATAAAGAGTTGCTGTTTGAATCTACAAGCTGTGTGGTGGCTCGTGATTGTGTGCCCAGCCAGACTGTGGCACCAATGTATAGGAACTGCTAAACAAATGATAACTCTCAATATCATTAGATAATAAGTAAATAAACAAGGCAAATAACAAAATTCAATATGCAATGTATAAAAAAATAGCTCTTTCATACCCACCAGAATTATTTTGTTTTAAAAAAGTTTTTTTCTCTTTTCATAAGAAGGGCAGGATATATCAGGAAATTGTTTCCGAAATAAGGTTTGCCAGGAAAAAAAAAAATCAGTTAATGGTTTGCAGTTTATCTCAAAAGAATTTGACATGTGGTTGATCCTAAAGGCAGTGAAGTATGACAATGCTGCTTCAATTCACCCAGTGTCAAATGGGGCAGTGGAACATTTTTTTTTTTTCAAATCATTAACCAAGCAGTCTTGCAAATGCAAAGTTACAAGAAAAGTAGATTTTGACACATTGTTTGGTAGCTTAATTTCTTTTCCTTGCAAAAGACTATATCTGTCATTTTAAAAGCATATATACATCAATGGATTTTAAATAGAGAGGCAAGACTGTTTTATTATAAAATGGCAAACATACTCTTTCAAGAAAAGCATGATTTTAGGAAATGATTATCATTTAAAAATTTATAAAACATCTTAAAGACAATAAGCAACTCTTCAAAAGAGGAGGCAAGGATATGATTATAAAGACCATGACAATTGGATCTTGCAGAGGGGGAAAGAGCATTCAACTCTGACTTCAAAAGTACAAGTGGGGATTTATATGAAGGGAGCAATAGTCCTTGGTGTAGAGGGGAGGAGGAGTTGATGGGAAATTACTAAGAAGAAATATCAGGCAAAAGGGAGATTCTTGCTAAACCAATGCAATGAAATTCTTGCTGACTATAAGCCAGTGTGATAATACATAGGGGTGGTCATATAATAATGATGGGAGTTTTTTCCTAAACAGACTTAGCAGGGTTCTTGATCAAACTAGATTTTTCAAGATCAGAGAGAAATAAACAAAGAGTGGTCTATTCATGCAGAGGGCTCAGAGGAGCATAACTAAAATTTTCTCAAGGAGAGAATCTTTGCCACCTGCTATAGAAACCCTTTTGTTTTTCTTTCTTCTTTGTGATAAGACTCATGTACATTCTAGATTAATAACAGCAGTTTAGAAAATTAAATGCTTTACTTGAAATTATTAATACAGATATACAATTTATCATTCCAAATCCAATGTGCATTTACAAAAGTATACCAGTAAAAGAGATAACAATACACTGGCTAAATTACATGCATGTTTGAGATACTGAACAGGTCTGGTTCTGAGAAAATTCAACTGTGTACTTTATTCTCATTCTAAGAAAGTCACAATCTCCAATATGATTTTTAGTATATTTTTAAGGTTTTCTAGCATTTTCTTTTTTGTTAGATAAATTTTGAGTTATCTTTCAAACTGTAACAATTTCTTCCTCTCTGGGATCTGCTTTTTCTATACTATGCTGATTTTTGTATCCATCATTGACCCAGAGGGGCAAAACATCACACCCCAAAAGGATTATTTCCTGACCCAGGAGCAAAAAACAGAATTTTTCCTGCTGGAGTTTTAAATGTCTTTTGGTCAGTGATTTCTTTCTTCTTTCAAAGTCTAATTTTGTGGATGGGAATGGCTCCAACTTTATCCTGTACCTACCCCACCATCCCCACTATTGTACTTTGGAAACAGAAAACTCACTTACTAGTTTTGCAGGTTCATGGAGGGAGAAGAATTTTATCCCCATAGAGACTAAAATCCAGAGATACCCACACCTGATTGAGATGATTAGGACTGTGATATTTAGGATGCTTGAAATGGTATTCAGATATGGTCTTTAATTCTCTAATGTGCTCTAATGGAATGAAACTCATAGGTACTTTGGAATGGATTGACAGTATTTTGCTTATGCTACAGATTTGAATCTTTAGGCTCCAGAAGGCAGACTGTAGTTGTCTGGTGAAAGCTTCACACCAAATTATATTTCTGCATTCATCCCTGGAACCGATGCACATTAATTTATATGACAAAGAATAATTTGCTGATATAATTAAATTAAGGCTGTTCAGATCATTTTATCTTGAATTATCTATGTGGGCAATCACATATATTCTCTTCAACCCTTTCAAAGGAGAAAAAGGGATCTTTGATGTGAGGGGGTCACAAGATTGGAGGGGTCATAAGTCAAGAAATGTCAGTACCTACCAGAAGTTAGAAGAGGAAAAGTACATATTTTTCTCTAAAGCTTCTAAAAGAATTAGGCCCCTGGCAACAACACCATGATTTTACAACAGTGAGCCAATTTCAAAATTGTGCTTTACAGAACTATGAGAGAATAAGTTAATGTTATTATAGCCTCAAGTTTATGATTAATTGTTATAGCACAACAAGAAACTAATACAGGAGCCAGGGGGGCCTGCCTAAATTTATTCCCTTTTCCTGGGTCTGAGTCAGTTACATGTAACAGAAATGTCTATCTGATCAAATTTGCCCTAGTAGAACACACTTCTCTTCAAAACTTGGCATAGTAATCATAGCTGCCTTAAAATTGTTTCATTATATTGGACATCTAGCATGTAAATGTTGCGACAGAGGCAAATGTGTCATTGCTTGGTCTGAAGATTTTTATGCCCTTTTCCTCAATTAGATATTTCCTCAAATTGCAAACCTCTGTGAGATAAAGACTCCACCCTTTGGTCCCCTCGATGAGCAACTCAGTTACTCCTAATGCATAGGTGATTCTGGACTAGTAGGAGATATATGTGAATATTTTTAAACATGGAACTAAGAATTGTTGTAACAATGATGTTGTCACTACCACTACCAGAAGCAAAATAGCAGAGGTATGTGACACCATGCAGCGTCTCATCCTGGTGGTGAAATGGTAGCTGGGAGTGCAAGATACTCTGTGAAATAGCTCTGCTGATACCTTTACCATGTATTAGTCAAATCAAGCAAACAAGTAAAAGAATAAAAAACTATTCCTCTTTGTTTTCTAAAAGTTCTATTGCAACTTTCAAAGTTGCCACCAAGAATCCAATCTCTTTTCAGTAATTTTTTTTTTTTGTATAAGCAGGACTTTTGGCTGATAGGAGAGATAAGGAAAGCCATGTTATCATTTACATATAAAGCTCATATGTGAGAAAATTCAATAATTTTTATAAGTGAAATTATTAGATTCTGTAATGTGTAACCTAATTAATGGATTAAACAACTGATATGCATTAAATGGGTAGTAACTATACACAAGCAGAGTGTCACTTGGAGGAAATAAGTCACTGGGATTATACTTTGGGGAAATTGTGTAGTGATATAATTTTATGGGAGTTTTTTTAATGTTTATTTTTTAAATCAAAATAATCATCTTTTACCTCTGTTCCATTAAAAATATGTTTAAGGCTATATTTCTCAAATTTTACTTTAAAAATCTTATTATATCTCAAATGATCCAGTAGTGACATCATGTAATATTAATAATGTGATGGGTCATTATAGTAATATAGTGGTGGGAATTATTAAATTCAGACACATCTTTGACTAGTTATAAAATAGAATATTATTAAAACATGTCTGCAGTTTCCTCAATAGATGTATTTAACAATTGGATATCATACTCACATATACTAAAGAATTTTACTCTGGAGAAATATGTCTAGATAACAACTAGATTAAAAAGTGATATTAGCATGCTATTGTTTTGCAATTCTAAGTATTTAAAATATTAGATTCCATAGTTTTATAGAAACTGAGTTTAGTAAAACACATAAAAATGTATAACATTTATTAGAAATGTAACTGTTTAATACTCAATAATACAAAAAGCTTATACTATAAAAACTAAAGCACCAAATATAACTATTTGCATTTCTGGTTTCACTGATGATGTTGTATGTTATGTTCATTGTATGTGCGTGTAACAAAAATATGAGGGAAATAAAATTTCTTTACATGAGTGCAATTTTTTCTACTTTGTACAAATCACTCAAATTTATGACAATATAAAAAGTGAAATTTAAAAAAGACCTGTTTGACTTGGATCAGCATAGAGAAGTTACTAAAAATGCATTTAACTGACAATGTCATGCTCCTGCTAACTGACTCTGGACATATATATTGAAGTGCTGGCCAACTACCCTAAAGATGATGGACAGAAAAATGCTAAGCAATTCTTAGAAGATTTGAATGCCATTGATCCTGAATATTTATTCTGACTTCAAATTCTATTGTATTGCAAAGATCACAGAAACAGGTTTTATTTTTTATGCATACCTTATTTTACTTTAAGGCAACATTTTGCAAAACAACTAAAATTTAAAAATTAGATTATTTCTTTGTTTACCACATTCTAAAGACCTAAAAATAGTCACATTATTTAATCAAAATATATTGTTTCACCTGAGATATATGGTTCAATTGTTGCCACAGCAGGGCAAATGAGTTAATGATTTTATGACATTTTAAAATCTATGGATGAATGTACTACAGCCTTAAAAGTGTTACTTTATCAAAACATTACAACAAACAGAATATAATTTAATTAATTTAATTATATATATATATATATATATGCATAAATATGAAGACAGCTAATTAAATTCCATTTCCCCAAACATTAACAAAAGTTCATTTTGTACACACTATAACTTAATCAACACAGAGATCAAATGTTCCCAATTCATTTTTTCATATTTATTTTTTAATTGACAAGCAAAAGTTTCATAGATTTATAGTATACAACACAATGTTTTAATGTATGTGTAGATTATGAAATGGCAAAAGCAGCCTATTTAACATATATGCATTATAACCCACAGACAGACAATATGAAAAATGACAAATAAATTTTAAAAAGAGAATTATTTCTTAGATATTGTACAATACAAAAATAAAATGAAATTTTAGTATGATAGAGGGAAATTTTAAGCATACCTCTAGAATTGATAACAAAGAAAATTAGACAAATGCAAAATTATTTGAAATTCAGGAGTTTAAACAACTGGAATAAATGGAAATAATTACAAAGCAGAGAAGGGAGAAAGTGAAAATAAAATAAGAGGATAGAAAATTAAGCAAGAATATTTTCCACAATAGTAAAACAAAAACTCCCAGATTTAAGGTAACACTATATACTAAAAATTTAGCATGATGGCATTCACCTGTAATCCCAGGGGCTTGGGAGGCTGAAATGGGAGGCTTGTGAGTTCAAAGCCAGCTTCAGCACAAACAAAAGCACTATGTCTCTAAATAAAATACAAAAAAATAGGGCTGTAGATATGGTGGAGTGCCCCTGAGCTCAATGCCTGGTACAAAAAAAAAATTAATCTATCACACACATGTACCCCACTCAACACACAATTGTGGAGCTCAAAGTAAAATTTCAATTACCTGAAGGCAAGATACATAGTAAGTAGGAGCTTTATAAACTTTATAAGGCTGTATCTGCAAAATTTCTCTCTCGATCTTCTTCATGGTATTTATATAATACACTAAATTTTACACTATCTAATTTATGTGTCTCTACTTAATACACATCAGTCAGGATATTAAAATATTTTCAACTATTTTAACACTAGGAGCATGAATTTTTTTTTGTAATTCTTTTTTCCTTTAAGCTAAAATAATAGAGAATTTTCTCTTTTAAGCGTATCTTAAAATATTTTAAATTGTATACCTAAAAATGAAGAAAAGTGCATAAAAGCTTGACAAGACAAAAAGACCGTTTTGAAATTCTAACATCTTCTAATTAAACACAAAACTTTTGACAATATTCTTGATCTCTGTAATTGATTTCCTCAAATGCAAAAATAAAGACAAAGCTTGTAGGTTGTGAAAAGTGATTGAAATACTCTATTTAGAACACTTAGCATAATAGTTGTAACAAAATAGACAATAATTACAATGAAATCCATATAATGATTATGGTTACTTTAAATTTTGGCCCTGCATAGGAATCTATAAAGTTAAAAATAGTTGATGTAACCAAATTAACATTCTACAGAAAACATTCTAGATACATGACTATACTTCAACTTTAAAACTCTAGAACACTGATCACAATTTATTTTCTCTGAATATGATTCCGTTTTTTTGTAGATGGATACAATATCTTTATTTTATTTATTTATGTATTTATTTTTGTTTTATTTATGTGGTGCTGAGGATTGAACCCAGTGCCTCATGCATGAGAGGCAAGCTCTCAACCACTGAGCCACAACCCCAGCCCTTGTATATGATTTCCTACTGTAAGATTTGAGCTAGGCCATTAGCTACTTAGCTTGGAAACTTAAGTACATTATACTGACTTTTACATGAAGATTGTGGACACAGAATCTCTGTATTTCAAAGAAAAATTTTAAATAGAAAAAAAAGAGAGAGAGAGAGAAACTAAGATCCTTGATTAGAATCAACTGAGGGAGAAAGACATAGCTAGGGCATGAGATATATTTGTTTGTTTGTTCGTTCGTTTGTTTTGCCCTTTAGACGTCTTAGTATCTGACCCAATGGTTGTTTTCTGTGTCTTGGGAGAGTCTACCTCTTCATGTGAGCCAGATGAGTTAACTTATGAATTTCTTTCATTCTTCAGTTTTTGGTGTTCTTGTTAAATAACCTTATCTTCTTAGGTAAGGTGTTGTTTTTTCAAAGCTTTTTAACCTTAAAGTCCCAAATTAAAAGAAAAATAGTAAAATAAAATAAAAAATAAAGAAATACAAGTGGCCAACAAATATATGCAAAAATGATCATCATTCCTAGCAACAAGGGAAATGCAAATCAAAACAACACTGAGAACAACATTGAGATTTCATCTCAGTCCAGTTGAACAGCAGCCATGAAGAATGCATATAATCAGAAATTCTGGCAAGAATGTGGGGAAAAAGGTACATTCATACATTGTAAATTAGTACTACTCTGGAAAGCAGTTTGGAGATTCCTCTAAAAGACCAAGAATGGAATCCATATTACCCAGCTATTCCACTCCTTGATATTTAGCCAAAAGGATTAAAATAAACATAATCCCAACTAAAAGACAGGCATATCAATGTTTATAGCAACACAATTCATAAACCTGGTATGGAACCATCCCAGGTATCTGTCCACTGATGAAGGGCTAAAAAAAAAAGCAATATATATATATATACACATACATACATACACACACACACACAATGCAGTTTTACTCAGTCTAAAAAAGAATAAAATAATGGCATTTTCTGGTAAACTGATGGAAATGGAGAGCATCAAACTGAGATAAGCCACACTCAGAAAATCAAAGGGTCAAATATCTCTCTTGTATTAGAAAACAAGAGCAAAATTAGGAAAAAATATAGAAGGGAGATGGTGGTGCCAGAGAATGGGACTGAGGAGGAAAAAGAGGGATAGGTAAAAGAAAGAACCGTGGAATGAAATTGACCAAATTATGCTATTTACATATGTGAATATACCACACTGAATTCCACCTTTTATGTATATCTATAAAGCATCAACTTAAAAAACAATAGATAAATAGAAGGAAAATCAGTAGAGAGAGGAAGTGGCAAGAAGAAGGGAAAACGGGAAGCAAAGTAGAAGTACTAAGGACTGTTCAGTTCCTTGGTCCGTTTATTGATTGGGTGATTGATTGATTGATTGATTGGTGTTATGGATTTTGAGTGTTTCATATATACTAGAAATTGGTGCTCTATCTGATGTGCTTGTGGTAAAGATTTGCTCCCATTCTGTATGCTCTCTATTTAACTCACTGATTGTTTCTTTTCCTGAGAAGAAGCTTTTAGTTTGAATCCATCCCATTTATTGATTCTTGATATTAACTCTTGCACTATAGGAATCTTATTAAGGAAGTTGGTTCCTAATTCATCATGATGGAGATTTGGGCCTACTTTTTCTTCTAATAGTGTGTAGTGTCTCTGGTTTAATTCCTTAGGTCATTGATCCACTTTGAGTTGAGTTTTGTGCATGGTGAGAGATAGGGGTTTAATTTTGTTTTGTTGCACATGAATTTCCAATTTTCCCAGCACCATTTGTTAAAGAGGCTATCTTTTCTCTAATGTGCATTTTTGGCACCTTTGTCAAATATAAGATAACTGTAATTATGTGGGTTCGTCTCTATGTCCTCTATTCTGTACCATTGATCTACAAGTCTATTTTGGTGCCAATACCATGCTGTTTTTGTTACTATTGCTCTGTAATATAATTTAAGGTCTGGTACAATAATGCCACCTGCTTCACTCTTCTTGCTAAGGATTGCTTTGACTATTCTGGGTCTCTTACTTTTCCAGATAAATTTCATGACTGCTTATTTTATTTCTATGAGGAATGTCATTGAGATTTTCATTGGAATTGCCTTAAATCTGTATAGTGCTTTTGTTAGTATGGTAATTTTAAAATTTTTTAAATTTGTTTTAATTAGTTATACATGGCAGTAGAATGCACTTATATACTTTGATATATCATACACAAATGGGATATAATTTCTCATTTTTATGATTATACATATTGTAGCATCATATTGGTCATACAATCACATACATACATAAAGTAATAATATCTGTTTCATTCTACTATCTTTGACAATATTAATTCTGCCTATCCAAGAAAAAGGTAGATCTTTTCAACTTCTAAGGACTTCTTTAATTTCTTTCTTTACCATTCTGTAGTTTTCAGACACTTTTCAGAATAAGATGTACAATCAACCAAATATATGAAAAAATGTTCAAAATCTCTAGCAAATAGAGAAATGCAACTCAAAACTACTCTAAGATTTCATCTCACTCAAGTCAGAATGGCAACTATTAAGAATACAAACAACAATAAGTGTTGGCGGGGAAAAGGGCACACTCATACATTGCTAGTGGGACTGTAAATTGGTGCAGCCAATATGGAAAGCAGTATGGAGATTCCCTGGAAAACTGGGAATTGAAAGACCATTTGACCCAGCTATTCCTCTCCTCAGTCTATACCCAAAGGACTTAAAAACAGCATACTACAGGGTCACAGCCATATCAGTGTTTATAGCAGCACAATTCATAATAGCTAAACTGTGGAACCAACTTAGTTGCTCTTCAGTAGATTAATGGATAAAAAAAAAATATGGCTTATATACACAATGGAATATTATTCAGCATTAAAAGAGAATAAAATCATGGCATTTGCAGGTAAATGGATGAAGCTAAAGAATATAATGCTAAGTGAATTAGCAATCCCCCAAAACCAAATGCCAAATGATTTCTCTGATTTAAGGATGCTGATCCGTAATATGCTGTGAGGGTGGGGTGG
>NW_026000019.1:1340492-1352122 GCF_001458135.2 Marmota marmota marmota
TCCATAATATGCTGGTGGAGGGTGGGTGGGGGGAGGGGATCTGAGGATTAAATGAACTCTAGCTAGGGCAAAGGGGAAAAGGGGAGGGAGAGGAAGGGAGGGGTTAAAGCAGTAGGAAAGACTGTGGAATGCAATGGTCATCCTTACCCTGAGTACATGTATGAAGACACAAAGGATGTGACTCAACTTTGTGTACAATCAGAAATATGAAAAAATTGTGCTCTATGTGTGTAATGTAAATTTTAATGAATTCTGTTGTCATATATAAGAAATTAAAATTTAAAGAAAAAATAGAAGTCATGATATAGCATTGAAATCTCTGAATTTGAATTCTGCACCCAAAATTCAAATGCTAAATAAAGTATTTCTTTCAGTTCAAAGAAGAAGAAGAGGAGGAGGAGGGGGGGGGGCAATAATAACAACAACTGAGGACTAAAGTGGATCAAGCCATATTCCATGCATGTATGAATATGTCAAAATGAACCCCAATATTATGTATAATTATAATGGACTAATAAAAACATTTTAAAATAATTAAATATAAAACTATGGTTAAACAAATAAAAAGAAATTTCTCTCAACACTTCTTTTAGTCAGCTTTTTTGCTTCTGTGAACAAAAGACCTTACAAGAACAATTTGAGGAAGGAAAGTTTATTTGGGGGTTTATTGTTTCAAACGTCTCAGTCCATACATGGCTGTCTTCATTCCTAGAGCCTGAGATGAGACAGAACTACATGGCAGAAGGGTGTGGCAGAGCAACTACTAACTTGGCAACAGGAAATAGAGAGAGAGAGAGAGCTCTGCTCCAAGTAGACAAGATACATACCCCAAAAGCAGAAAGGCAAGCCCCCAGGGACCTATTTCTCCCTCACACACCCTACCTGCCTGTGGTTACCACCAAGCTAATCCCTAACAGGGGATTAATGTACTGATTAGGTTAAACCTCCTATAACCCAATCATTTCATCTCTAAAATTTCTTGCATGTGTCTTGTCTTACCCATGAGCTTTTGGGAAACACCTAATATCTAACTATAACAACACTGCACAAATGTAATTAGATGCATAACCAATCATCTTAAAGTTTCAGTTTTAAAATATTTTGCATAGTATATAGAGAATATGATAGTGTCAAAATGCAATTTGTGTTTCCTAGAGAATGCATCCTAAGAATGGACTTCTACAAGCTGGGGAAAACTTAGGACATATTTTCATCAAGTTACAAGGTTATATTTGAAGTGGAATGACTATAAATATAGTATAACATATACATGTAATATACCCATTTTATAGTTCGCCGGAGCATCTCAAAAACATAGAGTTCAAGAATGCCAAAAAAATTTTAACAAAATATTACAAGAGTATTTGTATTACAATAATTTAAATGTAGATTAGGAAAAACTAAACAGCTTATCAAAATTTCTAAAGGGTCCCTGTCGGCGCCTACAAAATAGATAACCATCCTTTTCATGATATAAAATTAGCACCATAGGTGTGCAAAGTTTGTTTACTTTCAAATGAGAAATTGATTCTTCATGTAATTGGGTAATACCTCCTCCAAAAAAATAGTGATTTGAAATACAAATTAGATATTAAATAAAATTTATAAAATTCTGAGACTTTCAAGTTTTGATTTGCAATACGAATATAGGCAATTTAACAAGTTTCAGAATAAAGTTGAACACATCAAAATACTATTGATTGCCATGAATATGACTTACTTGATTTTAATGCTTTGAATGTAAAAAGAACATATTATTTGGTATTGAGAGTTAACCTTCCCACCATGGGCTAAAACTAAAAATTAAATATTGTTTTATATATATTTGATTATATCAATTACTTTTTTTTTCTTTTTGCTACTGAAAACTTGATAGTAGAGGGTTAGGAGCATGTACACTTGCTTATGCTGACTTACACTTTACTAGAAATAATATGAAATAAATATAGTAATTCATATGAAAAGGAATTGAAGTGAAATATTAAAGCGTAGAAGAGAGACAAAGACTGCAACAGAGAAAATGAATAGAGAAGTGTTCAAACTATGAGATATTTTGTCAAGTTTTAAGTTAGTTTTCAGCCCAAAGTTCACTCAACTGAAACACATTATTTTTTTTTCCACTCACCAGTAGTTGATCTGAGCAACTAAATTCTTCACATGCTTGAGCTGAATAAATGGGGTCAAGAACTTAAATAAAATAGTTTCACTAAAAGTAGCATTTACTCGAAATATTGAGACTACAGCTATTTCTTTAAATAAATCAAACTGGGTATTTTCATCAATCTTTCAATTGGACTATAAGATGCTAATAATTGTAAAATAAACAGCTTTATAAATGTATGTTATTAAATATCTCTTTTTTAAAAAAATAAATATGCTCAGGGCTTTCACAAATGTTTGAACTCCACTAAATAATGTTAACTTAACAATTATTATCAGTGTAATATTTATAAAAGTGAAAAAATAAAATTCTGTTAGAGCTTTAAAAATCCAATAAAGTGAATTAGTCACCAAATATATGATTCAAGTTGATATGAACATCCTCCTCCCAACTGAGGGCTCCTGTTCAGACCTTGCCCCAATCATGTTCATCTCTATTTTGTCTCTGTGGTCAGTCACATTACAAGTCTTGAGAGCAGGGTGAGGGAAGAGTTTCCTATGAAACAATGAAAAATAAACTGTATATTTATTGCAGTATTTTGGCAAGTTGGCAACACACTGAACCCCTTTATCTCTTCTCTTGTCTAGTTGTGTAGTGGTTAATTTGAATTGTCAACTTGATTGAATCAAGAAAATCTAATGATTAAGTGGCTCATGGGTGTGTTAATGAAGGTGTGTCTAGGAATGATTGGCATGTAGGATAGCCAACTGAAATGGATCCTCGCTAAGCATGTGCACTACTGTTCAAAAGGATGGTGGTTTGGATGAAATAAAAGTTGGAAGAACAAGGCAGATGCAAGCTGGAGTCTTCTAGAACAGGTTCTTGATTGCTGCTGTGATCTTCTGAGGCTATCAGACTCTTGCTGCTTCATTATTCCAAAGCTGACTCTTCGGTGATTTTCAAGCCTTTGGTCTTGGACCATGGTAGCACCATTGATCCCTCTTGTTCTGAGGCTTCAGCCTCTTAGACTGTGCAGCTACTGGTTCTTCTCCAGCCTGCAGACAGCCATTGTGGACTATCCAGCTTCTGTTCACGGGAGCCAATCTAATAAGTCTTTTTTTTATAATTATACTTCCTGTTGATTTTGTTCCTCCAGAGAACCCGAATTCAAGTTGTAAGGTTGTATTTGAAGTCTGGCTTTGGGATAGCTTTTACAGGTTTTTTTGTTTTTGTTTTTTGTAAAGATATATCAGGCTACGTTTATGGCCAAATGGCTAAAGCAAAAGATCTTATTAACTCATGGTTTGCTTTGGTCTTGCCTCTTTCTAAAAATCCATTTTGGAAATTCTGTATCTTAGAACTAAGTCTCAGTGTTCTGTTTACTCTCTAAAATTCAACTCAGTTTGTCCTCTGGCTCAGTACAATTTCAAACACTGACATAAAACAGGAAAGTACCTTTAAACGACTTGCAGAATTAGGATGCAAACCCATGGCAGTTTTGTCATGAAAACTTTTGTGAAATTTGTAATCCAGAAAATTTATAATAGAGAGCATTTAGGACAACCCTTAGATATCAGGGATATTCCATGTCCCAAATTTACCTTTCATGCTTTCCTTCAGCTTTATATTTTGGAGAATAAATTTTTTTAGGTATAATAATTCAGTTTTTCAAGCCTTCAAAGGCACCAGTCTGGAAATTGAAATCAAGAAAGTTAATCTGTTCACTTTTCCCTATTCTCTGCTTATACAGAAACAGCTTCAACCTAAGCTTGGGTCTTAGTTTTGTCGTATCTCTCAAAATGAAAAAAGTGTTTTTAATATAATTCCCATTGATGCAAACTAGGAAGGATATTATCTGAGTCATAATAAGAAAATAAATTTGGTTCATTCTTTGATGCTCTTCCTTACAAATATCACCAACTTAGCCTGAACAGGAGATATTTATTCTCTTGGTTCTTCATTTTATATTTTAGTTTTCCTTAACTATCTGACCTTAATTTCAAGTAGTAATCACTAAATGTTTCATGTATCTTTTAGAAATAAACAACAAAAATTCAACTCCACATGTTTAAAGCAATAAAGTTGATTTAAGCAATATTTATTCGACATTAAAACATCGAAGACTTCACATATTTTCCAGGGGGTGCTTATCTGAGAATTCAAATAATGTCACAAATGATGGCATCTTCCACTCACTCTCAGTCCTCTGCTCTTCCTCAATATGCAAATAGGGTATGAGATTTAGGGTAGGATTGTATAAAATAGAATGATGTTACCCAGAGAAGAAAAAATGGATCTGAACAAAGAAAAATCCACAGCTACCACTATAGATGCCAAACCCCCTGACACGCTCTTGAAACCTTTACACTTCTCTCTAGCCCACAAACTAATAGCAATAGGTATTATTTATTTTAAGTAAAAAATAATATTTTCCTTAAAATTGATATTCTTTATTAATTTAAATTTTGTATTATTATTTTTAGAATTCCTGATTCATGTTCTTTGCTCATTTTTTAAATGCAATTTGTGTTTGTGTTTTTAATAGCTTATACTTATTGTGTATTTATTATATGATAAATTGTGAAGTTATCTTTAAATTTAGTACATTTAATAATTTTTAAAAAATCTGTAACAGCCACTGTGGTCCTTAATTTCTTTTTTTTTTAATTATTCACTTATTTATTTATTTATTTTCTTGGTTCATTTTAGATATACATAATATTATGATTAATTTTGACATAATTATAAAGCATGGCATATAATTTTTTCTAATTCAGTTCCCAGTATTTCCCCTTTCTCCTTCCCACCCTTACCCTGTTTCTTTTCCTCTACCGACATATTTATGCTATTTACTTAAACTTTTTTTCAACTAGTGTCTTGTAGATATACATGATGGTGAGATTCACTGTGATATATTCATAAATGCACGTGGGAAAGTTAGATATATTCATCCCATTATTCTTCCCTTATTCCATTCCTGCTCCACACCCATTGATCTGATAAAATCCCTGCTCCACATGCACATCTCTCCCTCCTTGCCTCCCCTCCCTCCTTCTCTCTCACTCTCTCTCTCTCTCCCCTCCCCTTATCCCCGCCTTTCATTTCCATATTTTGGAGTAGCTTCCACATATCAGAGAATGCATTTGATCTTTGGCTTTTTGGGTCTGGCCTATTTCACTTAGCATCACAGTTTCCAGGTTCATTAATTTATCCCACTTACCGGTAAATGCCACAATTTCATTTTTCTTTATGGCCGAACAAACCTCCATTGTAATTTTTAAGTAAGGAAAATAACGCATAGAGAAATTGTTATCCAAAGTAAAAGCTAGAATTCGACCAAGACAACTCTGAAATAAACAAGTATATTTCCCTTATAATTACCAATTTGGCATCATATACAACAAGTTTACTCCTGAGTTACTGGTAATGTGGGTTGGAAATATTCTTCCTGGGTTTCTATTGTTCATTTACTTACACAAGAGGTTTTTTGTCAATTATATTACATATTCACTTCTATCAATATTATGTCACTTTTTTTCTGTCTTCATAAAACTCTGAAATCATTATTTACAAGAGTATTCGCCTTGGCACATTTGTAATGTTTTGGGGATTTCTTTTTTTTTCCCCATGTAATATTTCATGTATTAAAGGTTATTTTGGTTTACAAAATGATGTGTGAATTTGTTATTTTCCACAAAGCTTAGTCTTTATATTAAAACCATTAGAAACATTCTACTTATTTCTATTGCTTTACTTGCCATTTTATAATCAAGTAAATGATTACATGTAATTATATTTCATTCCTGGAACTTGCATTTTGTCATGGTGCCAGTAGCACATGGTTTTCATTATGCCTACTTTAAAATGCCTCAAAATACCCAGAATAAAATGTTCCAATGAGTTTTTATGCTTTTAAAAATTCCATTTAGCATTTTCACTGGAATTTCATTAAATTTACTTAATTTAAAAGTAAATGGCATCTTTAAAATAGTTGCATTTTAAATCCACAAATGTGATTTTTCAAATCAAGACCTACTGCAAATGTTTCTGGTTTCTTTATATAGATGGTGCAGATGTATTAAAAACTATTCCCAGCCCTTTGTTAAATTATTTAGTTTACTATAAACTATTTACCTTGAAGAACATGTCTTTTCAATCACAATATTTTTTTATCATAATCACCTTTTCAGAATTTAGGAATGGGATGGTATTTAGGTATAGTTTAGAGAAAATTTACTTACAGAAAGAATGTTATTTTAACAGATCCACTTACTTTCCCCTTTAAGAAAATTTACAGAAAATTGTTTCTCTAAATTGAGAGTTTGCAATATATAAGTACCTATCTTCGTCATTCATTTTCTTCCTTAAGTCAGATGTTAAATCTGTAATGAGTGCTATACAAACAATATAATATTCCACAATTAGATTTCCTCTCCTGAAATAAACAAAACCGGATAAAAATCAATTATTTTTCTCACCATATAATAAACAAATCAGCTTAAATTTATGTTATGAAAGAATAAAAATAAATGAAGAGTTGAAATCAGATAACCCATTACCAAGCAACTTCCTTCCTGCATGCCTGCCAGAATTGTGACCATCCAGTCATGCTCACACAAGCCTTCAAGGTCAGTTAGTCTGTTGCATACTCTGATTATGCCAACCTCCTAGGGAGGAAGTTTAGCAGATCTACATTGGTTGATGAAATAAGAAGGCATTCTATAATACATGCTATTGTTTGTCCCCCAGTGCTTTGAGTCTTTAAATTGAATCCACATGGTGAGATATTAAGAGAGGATGCTGAAGATGAGTATGGTGTTTAGAGGTGGCACTTTTGGAAAGTGATTAGTTGTGATAAAGCCATTAGAATGGAGATCCCATGAATGAATTCTGATGGTTTTATAAGAAGAGGTAGACATCAGACACAGACAAAGGTATACACATGTGTTCTGTTGTCTCTTGGCATATGATAACCTCCACCACCTTGGGTGTCTGCCACTGATATATGTGGTCCCTCAAACTTGCACCTTGTAGCGCCCCCTTGCCCGCAAGGAAGACGCAACACTCAGGAATCTTCTTTCAGCAGTTTATTCAGGCCCCTGACAGTTCTTCTCCTCAGTTCTCTTCTTCAGTTCTCTCCCTCCGGATGCCCCTCCCAGCCTTAATAAAGCATCTCAAGCCCCAATGCAAAGCAGCCACGTGGAGCTTTCTCATAGAGTGATGAAAAGTCATGTGCCAACTCTCCCAAACAAGGAGTTGTTTGTCACAGACCACAGCGGAGCCAGCGCCATCATGTAATGGCGACCATAATTTACATAAACGGCAGAAACGGCTCACCACAGCACCTCCAGAATTATATAAGTCAAAATAATTTTCCTCCCCTTCCCTCCCTCCCTTCTTTCCTCCCTTTCTTCCTCTCTTCCTTCTTTTCTCTTTTCTTTTGGGGATTTTTCTATTGGGGATTGAATACAGGAGAACTTCGCCACTGAACTACAGTCCCAATCCTTTTCATATTTAATTTTGAGACAGGTTCTCACTAAGTTTTCAAAGCCAGCCTTGAACTTACAATTCTTCTGCTTTAGCCTCCAAAATCACTGGGATAATAACACCCATCTCCCTGCTTCTTTATCAAGTATCATTCTTCCTCTTCAGGTATTTCTTTCATTCTTTTTTTTTTAAAACCAGGAATTGAACCCAGGGACATTTAACCACTGAGCTACATCTCCAGTATCCCCAGCCTTTTCCCTTTTCTTTTCTTTCTTTCTTTCTTTGACACACCGTCTTGATAAGTTGCTTAGGGCCCTGCTGAGGCAGACTTTGAACTTGTGATCCTTCTACCTCAGCCTCCCAGGCTACTGGGATTACAGGTGTGCACCATTATGCTTGGCCCCTAAGTATTTCTTTACAATAACAAAAACCAGACTAATGTAATATGGTATTTAAGATTGTCTGCATTATATCTATAATGAACTTCCAGTTTGTTTCCCTCTAAAATCCATCAATATATTTCACAGTGAATCATGAAAATGCCATTGGTAATGTCAAGGTAATAAGTACACAAATTATAGATGATGTTCAGATAAACTTTTCATATGCACACATCACACACATATATACTGATGTATACATGTTAGATCAATTATATATATATACACATATGTTTATTTATAATATATAATATATATATGCACATACACATATAAATATATACACAGAATCAGGTATCTGTGTAACATGTAAAATAAGTGACCATATTTTCATAATACCTGTGTTCAAATCTACTCAACTGTTTTCTTTAATCAACTTTTACCAACATGAATTGTGTAGTCCTATGTGTGTGTATGTGTGTGAGAAATCAGGTATTATGAAAATATGGTCACCTATTTAACACATTACACAGATATCTGATTGTATGTTGAAACATTTCCCTTTAGAAACTTATTACTTCAAAAAATTGGTTTACTTTCTCTTCTTTTTATAGTGTCTAGGCTTTGCTACTTTTTAAACTTTGATTATTCCTCTACCTGTAAACAGAGCTCTCTATTATCAGAATTGACTAAATGTTTCTGATGCCTAACGAAGCCTAAAAAAAGTCCTTAAAGGACAAAGACTGCCCCTTTTATATGCCTGACATTGAATCAAGTGCCTTGAACATATTATAATCCTCAATAAATGATTATTGAATTACATTAAATAGTCAATAATAACACCAAAATTGGATCAAAACTTTCTTCAATTTTGATGTCACTATGCTAAGAAGACTTTTGAGACAGGTTCTCACTAAGTTTTCAAAGCCAGCCTTGAACTTACAATTTGCTTTATATGGTAAATTTTATCAAATTTTTGAAAAATTCTTTCAGAAAATACAGGAGGAATGAATATTTTGAAGTCATTTGATGAGGACTATAAAACACAATGATAAGAAATTTAAAAAAGAGAGAGAGAGAACTTTAGAATTTTAACTTCAGAAGGAGACAGGATGCTTTTGTAGGAAAAAATTCAAACTGGGTGACCCAAAGGCAAGGACCTAAGAGCCACCTCAGTGGCAGTTCTCAGCTGATGGTCAGCAAGAAAATGCAAATATCAGTTGCAGAAGTATAAGGAACTGAATTTTGCCAACAACCTGAATGGGCACAGAAGAAGACCTCTTCCTCAGGGAGACTTCATGTGAGCATGTGGCCAGCTCATGCCTTGATTTTAGTCTTATGAGAACTGAGCAGAAGACTACCCTGAAACCTACTGGATATAGGTGGTGTTCAGATAAACTTTTTCATATGCACACATCACACACATATATAGTTCCAATGCAGTGAGTTGAGAACAAACAATAGAATCATTTAGGGTTTAAAAAGGAAAAATTTGTCGTTACATTCAAAGTTTGTTTACCTGAAAACCCAAGAAAAAAAATCTTTAAATGTATCATACTATTACTGAATTCATCGGGTCACTTGATTTATACAAGCAAGAGACTGATGGGAAAATGGAGTGTTAAAACATGATGTTTAAAATAGGAGCAAAGCTTATAATTTGCTGAGGAATTTATTTATGGAGAAAAAATAAAATTATTTATTAAGAAACACTAAAGAAACATTAATCATTAAGAAACATTATGCATAAAAATATGCATAACATGTATGGGCAAGATGGCACAGTATCATACAAATATTCATTCTGTCCAAATTAGTATAAAACTTTATTGTAATTCTGGACAAATTCCTAGTAGGCTTTTTTTGTGGAACTTGTCAAAATGAGTGTATATTAAAAAATCAGGGTGATAAATATACCCAGGAGAATTTTGAAGAAGTAGTGAGAAACCTGCCTTATCAGATTTCAACACTTACTATAAACACTATGAAAAATAAGTTAATCTAGTGTCGGAACAGATGTAATAAATGGACTAACAGAATAAACAGAAACTCAATAACGAATCCATGTTTTTACAGAAACTTGATATATTACCAACATGTCACGGCAGATAAGTGAGCACTGGATAGACAATTCAGTACTTGAGACAAGTGATTACACATTTGAAAAATAAATTAATCACCTCCGCTTCACATATGTAGATTAATTCTATATACCTTAACAATATAAATACGAAAAAGTTCTTCAAATTTTTAGAATATATGGTAGGATATCTTTATAGCTTTGGCAAAGGAATGAATTTCTCAGATTGCTATAAAAATAACATTGAGAAAAATCAAAATGACAAACAAAACTTCTGTGACTCAAAAGAAACAATGATAGTCACAGACTGAAATATAAAAGTCAGAACACATGTTCTTAGCAAATGATTAATGGCCAAAATAAATCAATAAGACAAATGTAGTACTCTCCACCTCCCACATAAAATTGAAAGATATATGCAAGAATTAATGCAAAAAGCTAATCTAAATCACACTATTATGTATAATTATAATGTACCAATAAAAAATTTTAAAAAGGTAACCCAAATTCTTTTCTCTGTTTCTGTTATATATGTATGTAGTCCAAGATGTCTTAACTTTAGAGAGTGAATTCTAGTACTTCTTGGTACTTCCATGTTCAATGATATCACCATGGTAGCTTGAAACCAGCCAGGGTGGGAGAATATAAATTAGTATGTGCTTTTTCAGTGTATCAGGCTTCATGTGAACAAATAATATCCTCCATGGAACTAGTATAGCACCATCATGAAGACCTACAAAAGAATTTGCAAAATTGAATATGATGTAAATGTTATCACTGTTACAGCAATAACTATGTGAGGAATTTTACCTTGTAACCAGTTAGTGATTGTATAGCCACAGTAAAAGACCACTTTCTACTTTTTTACCTTTTGTATCATTCGCTAGAGTCATCATATGCTAAAGCCAAAGGATAGCTCATAAATAGAGTGTAGAAAATATGTGTATGTCTTTGCATCTCAGTAACTGGTAAACTGGCATTTGAGGTCCTATATATATAACTAAACTGGTTTTAATAAAATTCAGAAAGTAAGGAATTTTGCATAGAATAGATACTACATGCTAGGAATCATAAACCTATTGCAAATGGCAATCATTGAGGAATATTAACACCATCATGATACATAATTCCACATCCACTAATTCAGCAAATATTAAAAACTCTATATATTAAATAGCCCTGGATTTTGGTAAATCCCATATACTATCAGTGATGGGGTTTAATGTTGTTTAAACCATCTTAGATAGAAAATTGGAAAATTTAGAAATATTAAATGTATTTAAAATTGATTCCAAATACACAAAGAGATATGTATAATGGTTGTGGTAAGATGTTCATAAAAGCAAAAAAAATGAGAAGAATCTAATAGCCTACCATTTTGCAAATGGGCAATTAAAATTTGCAATTAACATTTAATTGCATAAATATACATACGTACTAAGTGGGTACTCTAAAACAAAGTTATACCCCAGCCTTGCAATTGAATTACTACATGTCAATAGATAAGAATCTCATAAAGAGAAGAATGTATATATATATATATATATATATATATATATATATATATATATATATATATATA
>NW_026000019.1:1354923-1359404 GCF_001458135.2 Marmota marmota marmota
TGGAGGGAGGATGGGATGGAGGAGGAGGAGAGAGAGGAGAGAGAGGTGGGGAGGGGGGATGGTGGAGGATGGGAAAGGCAGCGGAGCCCAACAGACACTAGTATGGCAATATGTAAATCAATGGATGTGTAACTGATGTGATTCTGCAATCTGTGTATGGGGTGAAGGTGGGAGTTCATAACCCACTTGAATCAAAGTGTGGAAAATGATATGTCAAGAAATTTGTAATGTTTTGAACAACCAACAATAAAAAATTTAAAAAAATGAATTTTCTTTCTATATGCCCACTTTGAGAATAATAAAGTAACTAAAACAAATAAAAATTTAAAGACTTTTAGATCACTTCAAAATATTGTGACAATAACATAAACATATCGTTTCAATATTCCTGGGAAATTAAAGACACTATTTCAAAATTGACTATAATAATGTTTCAGTAGTATCAATTTTGTGTTATGTGCACATTCTTTGCATTTGCTTATGACATTGAGCCTTTTTAGTGAACTCTCATTTATATGCATGTCCATCATTTACTTGCAAATGTGAACTGAGGTATCTCACCAACATATGAACTCTGAATTCAGAAAACAGTAACATCTGTTTAGAAGAAAAGTTCCACAAAGGTTTCAAGAGATTAAAAATATATTCTTTTGTTGTCTTTACAGAGTCAACATTAAAACAGATGCATATGTAGGATATTTTGTATCTAAACTTAATGTGAAAGGAGAGCAAAGAGAA
Source organism: Marmota marmota marmota (assembly GCF_001458135.2). NCBI lineage: Eukaryota > Metazoa > Chordata > Mammalia > Rodentia > Sciuridae > Marmota > Marmota marmota. Next base: position 1,355,662 of record NW_026000019.1, read on the forward strand.
TAATGTAGCTTTAAAAAGTGGAAGACCATTATGTTTGCAAATATTGGTTTGTTAACAAAGTACTGTAATTGGGAAGCATTGAGACAGAAAAGGAGTATTGAGATTTCTGGCATTAACTAGTTACTATAAATTACTTAGAGAAGTTCTCATTTGTGTAAATATCTTTAAAGATATGAATTCACAGAGAAACATACCCTGTAAAATTTGATTATGCTGAGAATTTATGTTGTAGATATAAAGAATCCTAATATTCACTAAGCACTTAGTGATGGTATAAACCTAAATATAGAAGAATCTTACCTTTTTACATACACTACAATGCTCTATGAGCACCAGTTTTTAGATTTTCCTTCGTTATTCAAAATAAAAGAAAAAAGAAAGAAATTGAGATAGAAGAGTGACACATTTTCCTGTCTCTGTGTCATATATGCAGCCTGACCTATTCCATAAACTTCAGTCACTGATATATAAATCTATACCTGACATCTTCATATTGTTGGCTAAAAGTTTTCTGAGAATGAACATATTTAAAAATTGAGTTTCTTAAAGGAACACTCCCCCAACTTTTCCTTTCCTACTGAGCATTGCCTTCATACACCTAATAATTAAGCAGAACTTTGAGAATTATGCTTGCATTCTCCATTGGCTTCCTCCCCTACTATAAAGATATTTATAAAGAATGGCAGGGACACTCAGTAAGGAGAAAGGATGGTGGACTCTCTAATGACTAAGATACTAGCGGTGCATTGATGAAGTGCTGAGACATGGCGTGCTTTGGGGGAGCGAGTTCAATATGATGAAGGAGGGCACTTAGGAAGCTGAAGAGAGTAGTTATTTAATCCAAGTAGACTTATGAATCTCATCATTTTTAAAAAAACAATAAAACTCTGGTGATAGTTAATGGGTGAATATAATGGCTGAATTCCATCTATCTGAGATCCTTTCTGTACATTTGAGTCTTCACATATCTCCATTATGGTCACCATCCTGGGCAGCCCCATTATTCGCTCACTGCCTCCAACCCTGTCTGCCTTATGGAAATCTACTAGAGAGTAGCAAGGGTGATCTACTGAAGTTCTAAATCAGACCATATCTTTCTCTTGATTGAAAACTTTCTATTGATTTTCCTTTACGATAAAAATAAAATGCAAATTTTCACCTTTGCTAACAAATATCCATTTGTTATTCAATTATTGAATGTGATTTCAAACTAGTTTTAAAATTTCACATTCAACTGCTGTCTCCTCTCAATTATATTAATCTAATTAATTATTTAATTACACTATCTCACTTCTTTTCTAGATCAAACCAGTTTTATTCCTACTTCATGATCTTTTACATTTCCCCTGCTCTTTCATTTTAGTCAGTGTTTTAAGTGTTGTGACCAAAAGACCCAGCAAGAGCAAATTCAGAGGAAGAAAAGTTTATTTGGGGGCTCACGGTTTCAGAGGTCTCAGTGAATAGACAGTTGGCTCCATGTCTTGGAGCTTGAGGTATGACAGACATCATGGTGAAAGAGTGTGGAGGAGAAAAGCAGCTGGGGCCCCACACTAAAAAGAAGAAAGAGCGAGAGAGAAAGAGAGAGAAGGGAAAGAGAGGACAGAGGGAGTGACTCCACTGGCCACAGACAAAATATACATCCCAAAGGCATGTCCCTTAATGACTTACCTTCTCCAGCTATAGCCTACCTGACCATGGTTTTCGCCCAAAGTATCCCAATGAGGAAATCCATGCACTGATTAGGTCAAGGCTCTTGTAACCCAATCAATTCACCACTAAACCTTGCATTGTCTCATATGTGAGCTTTTGAGAGACAGCTAATATCAAAATCATAGTACCTTCAATGAGTTGTTTTTCTAGTATTAAATCTTATGCAAAATATTGCTGCCACACTCTTGACCAACCTATGAGTTATTTTCTATCATATTACACTAATTTTTAAAACACAGCATTCGTTAAAATTTGAAAACACCATTTTACTTTTGTATTTTCATTTGTATTGTCTGTATTTTTTCAGGAGAATGTAGACAAATTTAAAAGAGGTAATTTGTATTATTATTCTCTACTCCTAGTATAGCCATTTAGCAATAAATTCTTGTTAAATAAAAAAAAATAATTCTTGTTGGTAGTATGAAAAACAAATCTCATGACCTCCCAAATAAACAAATTATGACTTATGTCTAGCAGCTAGTAAAGACTGTTATCATTGTAACTTTCACTTTCAGTAGAAATTTTGGTAAGGTTTCAGTGTAATAAAGTTACACTTATGAGAGACAATTGAATGGGTAGTAGGACAAGTGAGAGAAAAATTAGAACCCCTGAAATCTATACAAAACATTGATTTTTAAATGATGCCTAAGTTACATGCAATTCTCCTTCACAGGATAATTATTCAGACTGAGTGATTGTTCACTGAATCAAAGTTTGTTCATCTGTTCCAAATGTGTTGACTTCAGAAATCATTTTGAACAGTTACTTGGAATTATGAGGGAAAAGAGAGAAAGATCTGTCTTAATGTTCAAAGCACTTACAGTTCTACCCACTTCTTCTCCACACTGAATCTAAAAGAAAAATAAAATGGATTCACCAGGTTAGAAATATATATTTTCACCATTCTACAACAACCTGGTGAAACATTTAAAAATCAATGGTGGCTGATCTTTTTTTGCAAAAAAGAAATTGATAAATTTCACAGATTGCTTTCTGTATTGCTTTTGAATAATTCACAGTGGCAACATGCGAGGGAGCTTCCATGTATTTAGGGTTTACTGTGTGCCACTTAATTCTGACAATAACTTAATGACATTGATTAGAATAATCACTTTTAAAAATGGAGTTTTGAGGTTTAGAAAGTTTTTAAATTCTTCACAGTTACACACCTCTAATGGAATAATAGAGATGGAGAATTTTTGCACACATGCGTGACTAAAAAGGCTTTGTTTTATGTGTGAACACTTGATTCATATTATTTCACCCACAAATACATGGTATGATGACGTTAATACTTATCAATTTCTAATTTTAATATCAAGTATCTCTAAGTATATTATCATGTGAAAAGATACAAAATTTACAAGCCTCACTTAAGAATAAAAGAAAGCATGAAAAACAGACCTTCATGGTAGCCTAACTATAGTGTCCTGTGGAAGTATATATTGGTCTATCTGTAAAACAATGTTTCAAATGTTTTATAATATTATATTTATTGGCATAAGAATATAATCATAAAGAAATAAGAATTTATGAAACCTACACATAATCAATTAGTCAGTGGAGGATTTTTAAATGACTTGCTGAGGCAATGTTGTATAGCCCATGGCAACTGTATTTTCGAAGAGTGTTTATTTACATGGAAAAAGTCCACATAATATTTGATTAAATGGGAATACTATATTGAACAAAGGACAGAATCTCGATTTTGTTGCTATACATGGAAATATATATTAGAATGAAAGAAATAAATGAAACTACCTGGTTAAATATCAATTTTCTTTTTTTTTTTAATTTTTTATTGTTGGTTGTTCAAAACATTACATAGTTCTTGATATATCATATTTCACACTTTGATTCAAGTGGGTTATGAGCTCCCATTTTTACCCCATATACAGATTGCAGAATCATACCAGTTACACATCCACTGATTTACATATTGCCGTACTAGTGTCTGTTGTGTTCTGCTGCCTTTCCTATCCTCTACTATCCCCCCTCCCCTCCCCTGCCCTCCCCTCTTCTCTCTCTACCCC
>NW_026000019.1:1364126-1510487 GCF_001458135.2 Marmota marmota marmota
ATCCCCGTGTGCCTTGAGAGACGCCGACCCACTCCGTCTCCTCTCCAGTTGGGGGGTGATGTGTGTACCCATGCCTGGGCAGGGCCCACTGGGGCCTGACCCCGCCAGTCTGTCACAGGTCTGTTTACCTTGCAAGCGCGGGCCAGCGGATCTGCCCCTGCCCCCCTCCTACCACGCCCATGTAGCCACTGGGTCGCGGGTCTGCCCACCTTGCGGGTGCGGGTGGCGGCTCCGCTCTGCCCCCTCTCCAATTGGGGTCATGCGGTCATCACGCTGGCGAGCCGCTGGGCCTGCTCCGGGCGCTGGCGGCGGCCTGGTTCCTCACCTCTGGCTCGACGACAAATCGAGGAGACTCCGGTGTCTGTGCCTCAACCCCCCCCTACCAGGAGACCAACTGTTTCTGTCGCCGCTGGTATTGATGAAGTTCTCTCCTCTGCCGCTTTCTGATGACATCAGATCTCTGCCATGTTGGTATCCTATGCGAATGGCAGCATTTCGTTCCCCTTGCCGGGCAACCAAAGCAACGGGTGAGTCCTGACCGGCCCTCGGCAGGACCCGGACAGAGAAGCAGTTTCCGCGGGCTCCTAGCCCTGGGCCAGGGCAGTTCCGGGAGCCGGAACTCGGCCGCTCCGTGCTTGGTGTAAGCTCCGACAAGAGTAGGCTCCAAGAAGCAGTCCCCCTGGGCTCAGTTCCGGGAGCCGGAATTCGGCCGCTTAGTGCTTGGTGTATGCTCTGATAGGAGCAGGGTCCAAGAAGCAGCCTCCGCAGGCTCCCCAGCCCTGGGCCAAGGCGGTTCCAGTAGCCGGAACTCGGCTGCCCCGCGCTCGGTGTTCGCTCCGATAAGATCAGGTTCTAAGAAGCACCCAGGCACTGAACCCTAGCAATCTGTCTGCAAGCCGCAGGCGAATGGCAGCCTGAAATTACCTGTTCTATGGCTGAATGAGCTGCGGTCAGTCGAAAACAGGGATGGTGACGTCAGCTTTCCAACATGGTGGCTGCTGGCCTCCTCTGTGGTCTGACCGGTGTGGAGAACCGAGATGGACTGCTTCCTTCCCCCGTCTCGAACCCAGAATTCAGCCCTGAGTACGGTGCTTGCACGGCTGGCAGAAACTGCAGCGCTGTATCCCTGCGTGGCTATCTCCTCGTCTCCCAGCGCGCGCTGCAGACTCTAGCCGCGGGGCGATTTGCTGAATAAGCAGTGTTACCCTCCGTGCGACAAACCTCTCGCGTTTGAGTCCCCGTAGCCGATCCTCGTGCAATGGAAATCCTTCCTCCAGGTTCCGGAGCACCCCACTATTGCTGGAAATTCCTAACAAGATAGCCTTTATCCGTCCTGACTTGTCATACTACCACACAGTAAAGCAGCACACAGGGGCAATGCACTCCCCTCGCCGCCATCTTCCTCTCTCAAGAAAATTCATTTTGTAAACATCTTTTTCTTCATATGTGTGTGTGTGTATTTATATAGTATATGTGGCATATTACTGCTTCTAAAGAGATTAAATACAAAATCCACAAGTTCTCTATCTCTACTTATATCATGTAGTGTCACTCTATGATAATTCTCTGTGAGTTCAAAACTCTTAGCCAAAGCATGAAAAATAAAGAAAATAATGCGAGTTTTAATTTTTTTCTATATTCAATCTAAATGTCTTTTTCTCATAGAAATATTTTAAATTAAATACATTTAAGTGGACCTGTGCTTATTTTGCTTTGATATACTTTCTGGAGGACTGCAATTTCAATGTTCCGTACAGAGTATTTTGGTGTCCAGTGAGGAAAGTTTAAAAGCTACTGATTTCTAGGCAACCAAATATCTGACAAGGAGTCTGATGGTTGTTGGGTAGTATATACTCATAATCAAAGTTAAAGAAAAACAAAGAAAAAAAAGCAGATGAAAAGGAAAGAAAAATGAAATACATTGGTCTCTATTTGGACTACACATTTAGATTTGTAATTGCAGCTTTAAGGAAAGTCTTTTGGATTTCTTTCTGACTCTTTTGCTTTATTACTTGGAATTTTATTATGTTCTTTCCCTTTCCATATCACTTATGTTCCTCAAAATTCTATCTTGGAATTCTTTCTTTTTTCTTTTCTTTCTCTCATTCTTTTTCTTTTCTTTCTCTCATTCTTTTTCTTTTCTTTCTTTGTTTCCTTTCCTCTTCTTCCTTCCTTTTTTTCTTGCTACTCACACTTGTTTTCTCTATATATTCTAAAGTCACATAAATAAAATAGATCTCTTCCATCTACCAGTCCAGATTCATGCTTTACCTGATGTCTCTCTTTTCTATGCCTCCAGGAGGCTGAACTCAATGGTCAGTATCAACATAAGCATATCCCCTTGTCATTGGAAACTGAGGCAGAAGATTGAAAAAAAAGGAAAAATGTTCTATTGGAATTTTTTGCTTGGGGCTCATGTTTACCCAGTTAATTTTGAAAGGATTGCATGTTTTCAGGAAATTTCCTCTAGATCTGCTCTTTGCAACTGCCTTAAATCAGGCTCTCCTTTCAATCTCTTTGGGCCACAACATCTCAAACATGATATCATTGATATTTTAGAACAGATAATTATTTGCTCTGGTGGGAGACTATTCTGTGCATTGTAGAACGCTTAGCAGTATCCTCTGCCTTTAAATATTACATTCTAATGACCTTAGAGACAAAAGAGAATTTTGAAATCTAGCCTCTCACAAAGCACATACCGAAAGAAATATCAGAATACCTCTTTGATATTTTGAAAGAGTTCTCCCACTTACCAGAAAAAAAAAATAAGTAACTCACGACCAACCTAATACCTCATTTTAAGAATCACATCTCGAATCTTTCATGTATCAAAACAATGGAAAGGAAGAGAGTCCTTAGATGAGAGGACTATAATCTGGAAGTTTCAATCAACAACATGTACCCTGAATAGAAAAGAAAGCCTTCCTCCATATATTATTTTAGTGTCAGCTGACTGTGACATTAGTGTACAACCATGAAATAATTACTTAAATAAATAAAAATCTCTCAATAGTTAAACACAGAACACATCCTTAAGAAGTTGATGCCAAATTTATTTAAAATCCAACTTCACCATTCTCAATATTCTTAGTCCCATAATGAGGTTTGGATATAGCATAACTCAGGCTATAACTTTGGCCTACTCCACAGAAAGATATTCTGTACATAAAATAGAGTCATATGTCTGAATAGCTTCACATGTTTATTTTTGTATAGATAATGTATGCAAGATTTCCACAAATATTAATGGGAAAGTCTGGAATACATACACTAGGGAGTATAAGGATAAAAAGTTATAGAAAACAAAATATAAAACTTTATTGAACTGAATTTACTTATAAACACTTCTTTAGGGTTAGGGATTTAATATTTTGTTTGAGCACCTAAGTTTCATTGGTAGTGTTCAAGGTTGGCTAATAAATCTTGCACTCATGCTGAACTATAGTCTTTGAATTACAAAGGTAGGACCACCTGAATATGGCAGACTGACTTTCAAGAAGGCCTCAAGATCCCTAGATCCTAGTGTTCAGACTCTTCTGTGATCTCCAATCCTTTTTAAAGAATCCAGCAAAGCTAGCAGGTTGTTAACATATACATGCATGCAACTTTATAATTTTACATGAAAATGTAATGGCTATCTTACTGGAGTCTCTCTCTCTCTGTCTCTGGCTCTCTCTCTCTCTCTCTCTCTCTCTCTCTCTCTCTCTCTCTCTCCCTCTGTGTGTGTGTGTGTGTGTGTGTGTGTTTCTCTTGTGCTCATGCACATGAGTGCTCTCCTCTCTTTCTCTCTTGCTGTCTTTTTTATAAGCACGTATCCATGTTGCAGGGAAATGGAGACAACTTCTCAGAGCTGAAGGCAGCATTGGTTAACAACAAGCAAGGAGTTAAAGTCGTCCATTCTACAACTGTAATTAACTGTAACCTCAGTGATCTTGCAGATGGATCATTTCCCAGCTAAGACTTAGTTTAGGCTTCAGGCCTATCTGATACCTTGCTTTCTGACTTGTGAAACCCTAGTAAGAGAAACCGCTTAGTACATGCTGGGGTTCCTAACCTATAGAAACTGTGAGGCAATTCATGTGTGTTCTTTGAGACCACTAAGTTTCTGGCAATTTGTTAAACATCAACAAAACTCCCAAACTCTTGAAATCCTGCAGAGACAGAAGAATGCTCAGAGCAACAAAAATGCTAGAATAAGCCTTTTAAATAAATTGCTCAGCCACTCTCATACCACAGTGAAAAGATCTAAAGGATGTTCCTTTGACCAATACATTAAGAATTAATTAGTAAGAGGAGTGCTGGCATCTTTCAAAAACTCTGTAAGGTTACCCATTGTGCAGTAGAGAAGACAAAGGGATGTTATACTACCAGAATCAGAAATGATTCCCTGTTATCCATGGGAAAAAAAGAGACTTTGAGTGATAATGGCAATGTAGTTGTTAGAAATAAAATGGGCATCTCTAGACCTGTATTCTCTCTCAGATATCTTCATCCAGCCAATCACAAGAACAAAAATCTTTTGGATCACATTTCATGGCTTTTTTTCTTACCACCATTCTTAGTTTTTTTTTTTTTAAACTTTTTCAAAAGTATTTCATCTCCCCATCCATAATATCACTGCTTATGTGGTGACTTTCTGCTTGTCAATTAGCTAAACTGAACCATGTTAGCCAGAATTTTCTTCTCTGAATGTTTCCAAGTGAGGTTTGCCCATAAGAGAAATTTCTATGAGATTTGGATGACAGAAATAGAAAAGTGGCCATTTTTATGCTCTGAATCAATGTTAAGCCAAGTGCTTTCAACTTCACACATTATCACTGATTTGCTAGTTCTCTTTGTTGGTGTAGGACAGCAACTGATATGCAAATTCTCTAGAACTGCCAGTCTCAATCAGCATCTCTGAATCCTGAGCCAGACATGTGTACACTTCCATAATGATGGGCACCATCATATGTTTCCCTGTGGACAGGAGTTTGGGCAGTTTGTCTGACTGCTCATTTTGCCTGGAATTAGAGATGGCCAGAGGTATGGATCTAATGATTTGGCAAGGACTTAGAGGATGCTTGGTCACAAGGAGGTCTGGCAAAGGGATGCAAGCATAAGCCATTCATAATGGAAGCAGAATATCAAGGTATTTGGGTTCTATATAAATACTCAAAAAGGAATGATTTCAGCAGAATTAAACAATTAAACAAGATAGCTGTAACAATTAAACAAGATAGCTGGGCATAGTAGTACATGCCTGTAATCCAGTGGCTCGGAAGGCAAAGGTGGGAGGATTGTGAGTTCAAAGCCAACCTCAGCAAAAGTGAGGCACTAAGCAATCAGTGATACCCTGTCTCTAAATAAAATACAAAATAGGGCTGGGGATGTGACTCCATGGTCTAGTGCCCCTGAGTTCTATTCCCAGTCCCCCATCCCACCAATAAAACAAGGTAACCCATCCTTAGATGACATTGAGATTTTCTCAACCCAGTCATCTCTTTTATTATCTAATGTGCACAAATATAAAATAGCCATTGTAACATTGGTAGATTTTATACATGGGCTTTTATTTATTATTTTTTAAACTTATTTCAATAGGTATATATGACAGCAGAAGGCATTTTGATTCATTGTACACAATTGCAGCACAACTTTACATTTCTATGGTTGTACACAATGTAGCGTCACACAATATGTGCAGTCATACATGTACCTGGAGTAATGATGTCAATCTCATTCCACCATCTTTCCTGCCCCCATGTACCTTCTTACCTTCTCCCCTTTGCCCAATCAAATTTCCTCCATTTTTCCCATGTCTCCCCCTCCATGTTATGTATCAGTATCCACTTACCAGAGAGAACATTTGGCCTTGAGTTTTTGGGGATTGGCTTATGTCGCTTAGCATGATATTTTCCAACTCCATCCATTTACTTCAAAATACCATAATTTTATTCTCTTTTAATGCTGCATAATATTCCATTGTGTACATATATCACAGTTTCTTTATCCATTTATCTATTAAAGGGCATCCAGGTTGCTTCCACAGTTTAGCTATTGTGAATTGAGTTGCTATGAACATTGATATGGCTGTGTCACTGTAGCATGATGATTTTAAGACCTTTGGGTATAGACCAAGAAGTGAGATAGCTGGGTCAAATAGTGGTTTCATTCCCAGTTTTCTAAGGAATCTCCATACTGCTTTCCAGATTGGTTGCATTAATTTGCAGTCCCACCCCAGCAAATCTTTGTCAACATTTATTGTTGTCTGTATTCTTACTGTTGTGAGGTGAAATTTTAGAGTAGTTTTGATTTGCATTTCTCTAATTACTAGAAATGTTGAACATTTTTTCATGTAGTTGTTGATCAAGTATACATCTGCTTCTGAGAAGTGTTCAGCTCCTTAGCCCATTTATTGATTAGATTGTTGCTTTTTTTGGTGTTAAGTTTTTTGAGTTCTTTATATATCCTGGAAATTAATGCTCTATCTGACATATGTGTGGCAAAAATTTGTTCTCAAAATGTAGGCTCTCTGCTCAACTCATTGATTGTTTATTTTGCTAAGAAGAGGCTTTTAAGTTTGAGTTCACCCACTAATTCTTGATTTTATTTCTTGTGCTTTAGGAGTCTTTTTAAGGAAGTCAGGGCTTAATCGAACATAATGAAGATTTTAACCTATTTTTTCCTCTGTTGGGTGCAGGGTCTCTGGACTAATTCATAGGTCCTTGATCCACTTTGAGTTGAGTTTTGTGCATGGTCAGAGATAGTAACAAAATGGCATGGTATTGGCACAAAATAGACATGCAGACCAGTGGTACAGAATAGAAGGCACAGAGACAAACCCACATAAATACAGTTATCTCATACTAGACAAAGGTACCAAAAACATACAGTGCAGAGAAGAGAGTGTCTTCAACAAATGGTGCTGGAAGAACTGGAAATCCATATGCAGAAAAATGAAATGAAATCCTCCTCAGCTACACCAACTGTTCTGCATTCAACATGTCAATATAAAAAATGATGCTGAATCACCATATCAAAAGGGGGACATTAAAGCACTGTGTCCCTGAATGTATCCTTTCTGTTCCCAAAAAGCAAGCCAAGTTAAGGGAATAATAAGAGCAAGCCTAACCAGAAAGTTCAGATCCGTATTATCTTGGAGACTGGATTTCTTTTATGCACACTGGCAAGTACAGCAAGTTAGAGTTTTCTGTAGAGAGCTGGTTTCCTTCTTGTATGACAGTGCAGTTGTTCCTGGGGTGCTGGTTGTACAAACAACTAACTAAGCAAGCTAACGCTGATTATGCCATTTGCTTCTGTAGCCTAAGATATAAGTCTCTTCTATAAGTGAGGCTGGGCATGGAACTGAGGGCACTGTAGAGAGGATATGTGTCACTCATCCTGCCAGCTGCCACTGGACAAAATGCTGCTGGATGAAGCACTTTGAGGAATGGAGATGCTTTCAGCCTGTGGTCATTGAACTCTTTTCAAGAGTCACCGATCTCTTGTAAGCTTTCTCCCATAAATCATATGTCTCCCACGCTGTCTTCAGGTACTTTTTAAAAAAAATTTCCTGTAATTTACTCCATTGTCCTGGCACAGCTAAACTGGAATAGACAGTCCCATGGCTCACTTTTTCCTGATTAGCTAACTTCATAGTGGTAGCTTGACAATGGTAGACTAATTCTATCACAGACGGACAGCACATTGTACTCCTGTAACCACACTTGTTTTCCGTATAGATTTACCTTCTCTGGCTTGATGCTTCTGTTAACCCCCAAATTTGTGGACTTACAAAATACCTTATTCAATGTTTTAATATTATACATAGCATGACTATAGAATACTATGTGCAGAAATATTAATTATTGGCTTTTTCTCCTAAGAAATTGATTCAATAGCTCTAGAAGATGACCAAGGATTCCATGCTATGATGTATATCCAGGTGACACTGTTTATCCTATTGAGGCTACTAAGTCAAGTAGATCCATGAATCAAATTAAATAAGAAAAAGGTTTCTTTTTAGCTTTATCTACTGCGGTATGCAAAACTTCCATAAACACTACGTCTGAACTGGAATTTAAAAACCCATTGATTATAGTTGTTTCTATGAAACTTGCTTTTAATCCAATGAACAATTGCAGTGATGAATACAAATGAAAGATGGTAAGAATACAATTAAAGTAATAACTTTGCACGATGAAAAGATCATTCTTCAAATATTAGTAACAGTGCCTTACACTTTTACATCGCTTTATAGTTTAAAAAGCACTTTCAAATATCAGTTCATTTAATTCTCACAAATGACTAAAGCTGGGAATACCTTCATATTACTATTTTCATGTCTCATAGGTGAAAAAGTGAAATAAAACCACAAATATATTTTATATCACCTTTTGGTTTGGGACTAAGCTGATGAAATGCCACAGAAGATCTGTAGGGACATATGTACAGATATTGAAACTTTCTGTTGATATGCAGAAACTTTTGAAAGCAAGAGACAATCTGTTAAAGTGTTACTTTCTTTAAAGAAAGTACTGAAAACAGTAAAATAATCCACCAATTTATGGTGATCTAAGTAGGAGGTGTTATGATTTAGCTGAAAAGTAAGAAATTAACCGTAAAAAATATTTTTGATCTGTTTTCATAATTAATCATTATATTAATAAAGAATAATTAAAGCTGATAATAAATACATTTTGCATGAATTGGTGAAATATAGTTCTAATTATGACTTTTATAAATCTATAACATATTCTGAGGCTACTTAGTGATTTAATGCCTTTTATTGTATAATCAATATTTAAAATTTCTTATAAAACCTAGTGCGGAAAAAAGCCTGCACAAATTTGAGTGATGAGGGTAAAATATGCATAAGTGATGATATAGAGACAAAACATTTAAATCCCTAATATTTTCAAACACAAATGACATAATATTTAATACAACCATTTATTTTATGACAAAATTCAGATTACACAGACTAAATGTAAAAATATTTCATTATAAATTTACTCCGTATTCTGATATTTCTAGGACATAAATTTAAATTATATATTTACTGAAAGTATAATTAGACTCCAAATATTTGATAGAATATGAAAGCATGCCATATTAAAAGAAATTTATTTTAATGAATATTTAATGTTTTGAAAATAAAATAGAAATCTAAAATTTTGGTAAAAAATTATGGCATTGACATAAAAACAATGAGCTTTTCCAGTATTAATTAATATAAAAAAATTTCTAAAGCACTTCTAAAATTAAATGTCCAAAACTACAAAATTTGAACTGTTATGAAAATAACTATTGATTTTCTGATAATTTAAAAGTAAAATATGGTTTGTATAAAACCTCTGGAATGATAAATCTCATATGAGAGACAATTAAAGATAGCACATGTTTTTGGATAATATTTGCAATGATCCCAGAGATGCCATGAACAGATTAAATATGCCAACTTGTGTAAAGCATGGCTTTGTTAATGACATAGTGCTAAGATTCCAATTACTGCTTTAATAAACTAGAATCTCTTGGACCTCTTCACTTCTCTCTCAGCTCAGTTGGCTGAGTTCCTTTCACTTATATATGAATAAGTCAAGACTTGAAATTTGAATTGGTAAATTCAGTTCAACATGCTTCCCAGTGCCCTCCTGTAGTTGCAGGTAGCTGGCTATTTGGTATATAGGTTGGTCTTTAAGTTTTAGAACCAACACTCCAGGCTGAGTTCTTGAGCACCATTCCTCTAATCATGCTGCTATTTTAACTTGCAGTGTTGCTATTCTATGCTAATTATCAAATGATACTGAAAATGGTTTATGAGTCATTTTTCCTACTAAATTATATTTCCTTACAGTAGGTTATATTTTCTTTTTCTTTGTATCCTCAGATTATGCTGCCACTTAGGGAATGCAATCAAAAATGCTTATAGGATGAATTCATGAGTGAATAATTCCTCATCTGCTTTTTCCTCTGAATCCCTTTCTATTACAAGAAATGACAATTATATCCTTTTGGTGAGTCAGGCAAGGATATTATAAGAAAGGAAAATTATGGATATCTATCTCACACAAACTTAGATGCAAATATCTAAAAGATAACAATTAATAAATTACATTAAATATTGTGCAGGATGACCATCAATTGTGAATAAAGAATTAAATAAATATAGTATATTCATACAATGTAACATTATAGGACATCAAAATGTTGAAATACTGTTTTATACATTATGGCTATATTATGAAAATGAAAGAAAAGAGTTAAAATATACCACATATTATAGGATTCTATTTATAGAAAAAGTTCAGAGTAGGAAAATCTATGGTGGCTACTAATGAGGTATGTAGTTTCTTTTGGTGTCATGAAAATAAATCATGTTAGTGTTTGTAGAACTCTTTGAATATGCTAAGAATAATTGAATTTTATCTTTAATAACTGAATCATGTGGTATTTTAAATATATCTCAAAAGAATACATAAAAAGAAGATTATTAATAAAATACAAAAAAATTGTGAAAAGCATCTTTTAGATTATATTAACATTCTTTTTTCAATGTGGAAGGAAATCCAAGGTCACATTCCATAGTATTAGGTCAGGGACACAGAAAAGAGGGAAGAATTAGGGCAGCAGCACTACCAATACTGCCTACAAAGTCTTCTCTCTACCTTCCTCTGTCTCTGTTTCTCTCTCTCTCTCTCCCTCCCCCATCTTTCTATTTTATGTACACACACACAAATATACACAAACACACATACCCAGACACACATGTTCTGTTTGAAAAAAGTAAAAGGCAAGCTTCAAAGAAGGAATGAAATTTAAATGAAAGAGTTTGGAACTTTTATGTAGTCTCACATGTTCTTCAGTATTGGTGGTAAACACTATAGTTTACACAGCTGTCAGTGAATATGAGTAAAATGACTTTCAATTGCCACACATACCCACACCTCTGGACTGTTTTCATTTATTTATAAGAAAGAAAATTATCTCACCCCTTTTTTGTAAGGCTACGAGAGTTGCAGATCTCAGCTGTGTTTGCTTTTTTCCTCCTAATTAACAAAATATTCTCCTTTATTGATGCTCTTTAAATTTTATATTAAGAAATAATATTTAGCAAAGAGTGGGTTTTGAACCAGGACAATAAATATATGTAATATGCTCTTAAAATTCTATTAAAACATCAAATTATTTATTAATGCTAATTTTCTCTCAGTCCTCTATATATGTATATATCTCTATATATGTATATGTGTAGTAATTTTTGAGATAAACACAATATTAAAATGTTAATTATTTTTACCTATGTAGAATTTAAATCAACATTTTAAATACACTTACTTGAATGCATCTGAAACAGTCATTTTAGCCCTGAGTAAAATTTTTAAAAGTCTAGTCATTTCTATTTTAAGCCATGTATGATTTTATTCATCTTCTAAAAAGCAGCTTATCTTCTAGGTCAATATTTGTTTAATCTGGATGAATATCTTCTTATTCTCTTAATGATGTGCTTATTTCTATGTTTGAATATCTCAAATTATATCACTTTATCTTAGTGAGCATGAATGTCAGTTTATATACTCATGTATTTCTAGGACATAGTATAGTGCTTTAAAGAAAATACTAGTAGATAAATAATTGCATCAGTTTGCGCTACCTAAACATTTGTTAAACAGGAATGATGAGTTAAAATATTTTCATGAGAACATACTTTACATGAGTGAAAACAAACAAAAACATTCTTTTGAATGCCAACATCAACATTTTTCCTTTAAATACTGTGTTTTCCATGGCACTGAGTAATTCTATCAATTGAAGAATTTACAATGTACCATCATTTATATCATGATAATTATATACTATATTAATATGCAGTCCATTCAGGAGGCTTAGATATCATCATTTAACAAATTATTAAAATATTTTTAAGATTATATCAATTGGCTAGGAACACAAACTGTCAAGTGATCAAACTGAGGTTTGCTAATAGATCCATTGGAATCTAAGGCTATGTACTGTCATTTAATAACAAATCAGAAGTTCTAGCATGATTTAGGAAAAGATAAGATTTTCATATGCACATGTATATGTATATATGTACACAAAACATAACAGTAGTAACTTTCTATTATAATATAAAATTATTTTTCTTGATTTTTATCAAAATGACATGCTGTTTCACCAATAATCTTCTTCACCATTTATCTAATATAAGCAAAGGGATTAAGGTATTCAGGCCACAGGAGAAAAATACATAATCCCCTTCAAAATTTGTGAACAGGTAGAAGCCACCCAATGACATTGAACTCAATGACATTAAAAAGAAAATAATACTATTTCTAATTTACTTTCCACCTACCACTAATCACTAACACTTTTAAGGGTTTTAAAAATATCTTAAGTATTCTTATGAAGAAAAGGTGAAATTTATATTTTAAATGTAAACTTTCCAGAAAAATTGATGTATGGTCCTCAAACTCATCATGTTAAACAGATTTTTTTCTTTGAAGCCCAAGATACAAAGGCACAGGTTTGAATTTATATAATCTGAAAATATATTCTTCAATTCTCTGGTCATTTTGATGTTTTTTGGCTTGCAAACACTTTTAGAAGTTGTCTTAGCTAACAATAAAGTTCCATGGAAGATATTTACACATTATAATGTCTACCACTTATTCCAAGTAGGTCATCAGTGTCCTTTCAATCTTCATTAATTAATCACTGAGACTTGCTCTTTTGAAAGTAATTCTTGGCTGAAATATGTTCTCATTAATAATTTTCTTCTTCTGACTTATCAATTAGAACTACTATTAATTCTAAACCTGATCTCAGCTAGCAAATGATCTCATTGTATTGACCTGCTTTAAGGTATCAATAAATAAGAAATTAATCTACACATAAAAAGTTAATTTTTAAAATTCATTATAAGAAAATATTAAGAATAAAAATTTAAGTTTCAAATTTCTAGTAATTTTTCTAAGATTCTCCCTAATTACATACTCAAGCAAGATTAAAAAAAAATTCTTAAGCTGTGGGTAGTAATAATGTGATTACTACTTAGTTTCTCTTACATAGTCCTGGAGAGAAGCCAAAGGTTATATGTAATAGTTACTAAGGATAACTTCATTAAAAAGGTGTATAATGTGGAGAAGATTTTAAACAAGTGCATAAATGTGGGTTCACAAGAAGCCAACTGAAATTTAAAACTTACTCTGGTTTGAGAAAAATGCTGAATAATTTAGAGATTGTACCATTCAGAATGTAAGGCAAGAATGTATTATGGTTATAATATTGTAAAGTCATTAGTGCATATTTTAGTTCTTGATCTGCATATTCATTCTTTTAAATGAAGGTGACATTTTTATTATCAATATATTTATGAACTTATATATTCATAAGCTATTAATCTTTATGATTTTTAATATATAGATATGAAAATGATGCACTAATCATGGCATATGAAAAAAATCCAATATGTTAGAAAAAGGAGTCCTCTAAGTTACTGAATTAAAACAATACAATGTTAAATTTGGATATGTTTGCATGTGAGTTTCATATTAAAAAGCTATCATCATTAATCAAATACATTTAAAAAATAAGATTTTATAAGGAAACTAATGAATACAATGAAGTTTAAGGCAAATCTAGGTAGGAAAATGAAATCAAGAAGCATTGTCAAAAAGAATTCAGTGATTCAATGTGAAAGGACATTGATGATGGGAAGAATTTAATAAGATTATTCAAATTGTAGGAATATCAAATAATGTTTGTCATAATGTTCTGAGCTCATTTTCTAACCATTAATAGCATCATAATTTAGTGACATGTGATGAAATTAAGAGTCAAAAACAAAATTAGATTTCTTAGCTGAAAAACTCATATATCATTACAAAATGGTGTTATATAGTCTGATTAGCAATCTTAGGAAAGGAAAGAACTAAACAACTACCTCATTTAAAAGGCCTAAAGAAGTTAGATGTAGATAAAACAATGGCTATAACACAAAGAAAACCTAGAGTTGAGGACAGCCTGATTTCTTAACCAGGCTCTGAAGATAAAGGTTCTATTTTGAGAAATGGTACAGACACATTGTAAAAATGACTGATGGCAAGATTTTCTGAAACTTGAAATGCTCTCTAGATAAAAATTGACTTATTCCCTTAAGAGAAAAATTTTCTGGATATAATAGGATTTGTGTTCTTTAAATTCCAAACGATTTTAAGTATATGAAAATGGAAAATAATGTTTACCTGATGATAGTTAGGGGTTAATGCATTTTAAAGGAGAATTTTTAACAGAATATATAGAGAAATAGTCAAGTTCTATTAGGAAAAACATTTACATAAAAGGCAAAGCTTTAATATTTTATATTATTGAAGGTATTGCAGTAAGTGTAGTTGATGTTGTTAAATGAACTTTATACTTTGCAAATGAAATTATTTAGATTATTCCAAAATCTAAAAAAATGTGAAACATTGTAAATAAATTGTGTTAGATATTTTGAAGGCTCACAGCAATAAGGAAAAGCCAGTTTTATGTGTTTTCTGGATACAAATTTCTATATTTGCAACATTGAAAATATAATATTGTTGGTAAGATTTATATATTATTCTATTTAAAATATCAACCACCCAACTCCCACTCTCCCAATACACAAACATGACAAAAACTTCAACTTCCTTAGGAAACTTTATTTCTGTCTTTTGTAAAGTTATCATAATAAATAAAGCCATCAGTAATGTCTCTGACTGGAATACTGCCTGTTAAGTATAGTATTGAATGCTTCTTCTGACCCGGTAAACAATAATGTGTTTTTTAATAATAAGAAGGACATAATGAAGTCTGCTAATGCACAAGATATCTATTTCCATATTGACATAGGATTGCTCAAGTGATATTAAATGGATAAAAACAACATGGACATAAAAATATAATTACTGAGAACCAATAAAAATAGGTAGGTAGATTGGTAGATAGATAAATAATTCATATATGAGCATATACATATAAATTTTTTACAATTTCTATGTACCTTTCTGGGGTTGTAAGAATAAATCCATTTTTTTTCTACTTTTTTTTCTAGTGTCCAATGCACTATATTTTGCTTAAAAGCAATTTGATTGATTTCTATAAAATACATATGTAAAAGAATTTTAGTAATGTTAGCTCATAATAAAAATTATAAGATTTCTATTTTATTCTGAAGTGAAAATATTCATGAGAATGTAATGTTAAGAGAGAAAACTAAACCAGAGGAAATAAATCATGAAATTTAAATTGACTGTGTTTTAACCTTTTACTTTTTTTTTTCATTATATCCCTTTTACTTATTTCTTCTGCTACACCCACTCACAGATTCATCAACAAATGTTCTGATTAAAACCATGTTAAGTAAGAATGATTTAATGAAAGCCACAATACACCATGTACAAACTCAAGCTTATGTAAGATAGAAATTATTAATCACATTAAAAGCTGACCTTTAAAATATGGCTGTTTTCAATGCAGCATTTTTATGGCTGTTTCCTAAGTTTGATATTCTATATGGCTCCTACTCAGTGCTGGGAAAGGCCTAAGTTTTGATGCATTATCAATGACAGAAAAAAACAGTAAGAAGAAAACTAGTACATGACATCAGCCACTTCATCAATAGAGATATTCCTATGTTATCAAGAAAAGACCTATCTATCATCATATAGATTTGTACTTTTTGTTTCTTTTTATTGTTTTCTCTTGGTTTATTGTACTTTTTATTGTTTTCTCTTGGTCAGCAGTGGTTCCTTAGCTTGTATTTCTATCTGAAATATTTATCACTGCTTGACTTAGGAGAACTCTAGTTCCTGTGTTTATCTTGGTTTTATATCCATAATGTAGGCAGAATCTGAACAACTGCTGTTGCCTCTGCTGTTGATACTACTATCCCCACCCTATAATCCCTAATCTGGATTGCTGTGATGAGTGGTTTCCTGCTTTAACACTGAAAGTGTGCCCCTGCGAATGAAGGTGGTGATTTTTTATTATGTTAATAACATGATGTCATTCCATTATATTAATTCATCATAAATTTTAATAAATGCCAAAAATTTAAAGAATGGTTATAAATCCTTACATGAGCTGGATTCTCACCTTCTCTCTGAGTGTTTCTTCTTGGTTTATTTACAAGAATTACACACATAGAGAAAGAGAGTGGAATAGATGGACAGTTTTTTTTTTTTTTTTTCAAGTCATTCATTGGAAACTGTTGGTTACTTCAAGAACTGTTCTGTGGGACTAAATGTCCTAGGTGCTAAAAGGTAAATTGATGAGCAAAACTGACAGTCCCGCACTCATTTAAGGGAGCATATTAAGGAGAAGGTAGATATTAAGCAAATATTAACACAAAGATATTCCTCAATATGTAAGGCTGTATAGACAATTGCAAAGATTGGAATGTAGGACAATGTGGAGATGAAATTTTACCAACTTCAAAATTATCATCTTAAAATACTGAAAATAAAGCAGTAAACATCAAGATCAAAGATAATTAGACTTGAGATTATGGACCAGCCTTCAAATGATCTAAGACTGAAATTGCATGTATTAACTTGTGAATGTGTGAATAAGCAATTTTCCCCAAGCAATTAGACTGTTAGCTGTCAGGTATTGCCAAACACTCCTCTGACCCCAAAACTTTATGAAAAATACTCTCCACGAATGCAAAAATGCTATTTCAAACATCCTGCAGTTTCTAAATGGCCAGATGTTTGGAAGCATGAGAACACATATACAGCTGATTGACTAAATTCTGGTTTCATGTGGATGTTTTGACAGGAAGTGCTTTGTGTAAAAATGCAAATTAGCTCATTAGTTTGGAGATAAAGCAATTAATGTTGGAATATGACCAGACTGTAAGATTCAAAGGATGGGAAGAAGGATTAATATTTCTCTTAATTGAATATGGGTAGATATAGCTTAAGATTTTTTAAGGAACATAAAACAATAGAGTAAAAAATGTTAGTGGAATTTATTTAGATACCTACTTTCTTCAAATATTATTTCCTTTTAAAATAGTATCGGAGATAGTTATTAATACATTGATCAATGTACTTTATTTTTAGCTGTACAAATTTGTAAAAGAGGTTTTTATTTGTTTGTTTGTTTGTTTGTTTGTAGTTTTTATTAAGTAACATAGCAGAAAAACATTTCAGGCTCTACGTCCATCCCCTTGTTACCTGTGAGAATACAGGTTCTTATTAATTCATTTTTTCATAAATAGTGTGTTACCTGTCTTCTATATACACGTCTGCTTTCTAGAAAAGAGAGCAGAAACCTATGGTTTCATACCCTTAGCAGCTGGAGATTACATCTTGATAATTTTTTAAATTCTGTGATCTACATAGGACTTTTGCTTTTAACAAAGGTGGCAGAAGTGACTGTGTTCTGTATATCCTCTTTATTGAACATCTCAGAGACCTTTTATAATTTCAAAATTGTCTATACTTTCCTCAGTGGTAGAGATATAATAAATATATTCCTTCTAAATAAAAAGTCAGAATAGCACAGCTTTTACCCAAAGCCAGCCTTTAATATTTTTCGAATAAGATTTTCTGTATGACCATATTACCATCTTGTTATTTGAACACTTCAGGTTGGTATTTTTCAGAATGAGTCACAACTAATGGGCTGCCTCAAAAGCTGGCAGAACAAAATGGATTGAGCTAGATGTTGGCAACTTTTCAGGAATTTGGCCTGTTCATCTTTCTCAAAAATCATTTTTCTGTTCTGTATGCAAATAGAGATTCTTCAATGGTTATACATTTATAAAAACACCTTACTTCTAATAAATTGTTCTTTAATTAATATAAAACCACAATAAAACATACATTTTTATTTGTTTTCATTTTATGTTGAGTAAATGTTGGCTTAATGATTTGATTATGGGGGGCAACCTTGTTTGTGATCTCTCCCCTGACATAGGGCATTACTCACTTGTTCTTAGGTTTACTTTTTACAAGTATTTCCCCCATAGCAATCAGTTCATCTTAAAAACGAACTTCACAAGTTACAGGAGACTTGGAGGAAATTAAATGAATATGTTTTTATTTTCAACTGAGAAGTCCACTTGAAATCATCTTACAGGTAATTTGCAAAGACAACAGGTTATTAAAGAACCAGAAAATATTTAGCATATTATCTCCTAGTACTGTAATAGAGGCCCTGTGTTTTAGTATCTCAAACTCTATTCTTTCAGCCCATGCAGGTAAATATTTTTTGTATAAGACGGACCAAGATGACATAATATCAAGTTTATATCTAAATTAATTTTTATTTAATTATCTGAAATTAATATATATTTTAAGAAAAATTTCAGAGAGAAACATAAAATATTAAAAGCTGTATACCTTAGATATAATACTTACAAGATTGTTTTGTCAACACATCAGTAAAAAATTTGCTAGAGCTATGTTTAATATTTTAAAATTAACTAAAAATCTTTAATGCTTATTTATGTAACCATGAGAGTTATGTGGTTCAGACATAAACTCATAAGGGAAACAGATGAGTACATATAGAGTGAGAAACACATTTTCTAAAAGATTCATAGAGAACAGCCTGCCTCTGGTCTACTATATTTTTTCAAATTATAAATCCTTAAAATGTTGGGTTTGTGTGTTGACTCACTGTTTGGTGATGATGCAACCTGATTGGTGCTTTAATTATGAATCATGTTAAAAAATTTACATACAAGGATAATCCACCACATATTTGCAGGAGATGATTGAGAGAAACAGAAACTGTATTATTTGTGTATTCTATTTTGCAAAAACAAATCCTTGTAACCCTGTAGCAAATTACTTGGAGCAAAATATTCATAACATTATGCAAAGCAGAACATCATGCAGATCACTGTTATAGAGAAAAACTTGTAAGAAAACTCATCACTGAGGACTCCTGTAACTCTACATGCAGTTCTAAGCTTACAAATCATCTTCTTCATATGGTATGACTTAAATGTTTCAGTTGTTTCTTGAGTTTTGTTTAGCCACTGTCATTTAGAAAGAAATATTCAAATAGATTTTTTCAATAAAGAAATAAATTCTAAAAATTGTAAAGCGGTAAGGGGTGCATGAGATCAGGAACCATGGAACAAGAATGAGGCACCCAAAGAAGGTTTATTGGGGGGCGCTCCCGGGCACGGTTCACCAATCTGCGAAAAGGTGAAGGCCAGGGAAGTCGAGAGCAGAAAAGCAGAAAAGGAGAGAACAATGCCCCTGTTCAGGTCAGGGGCACCTGTAGGAACAGACTCAAGAGGAGAAGTGGGAGGCCCACAGTGATCTTGAGTTAGTGAGTCCCACCAACTGGGATGACCAGGATTTAGGATCTGCGGCAGGCTTGAGGCCAGATACAAAGAAGAGTGGCCTAGTAGTTTCGCTGATGGAGTGGTGAGAATCATCCTATGGGGTCCTATCCTGCACGACTGGAGTGAATGAGGTTGGAGTTCCTTTAAGAGGACAAAATCTCCTGGTTGGAGTGGACCCTCAGAAGGCACTAGTTCTGTTGCGGCAGGAAGATGACAGTCTGTGTGTTCCCAGATGAGGTTGTGGAGCAAGGTGAGATAGGTAGATATGAGGCCAGAAGTGGGGGTTGGATGGAAAGTCTCTGATTAATCAGGAAGGGGCGGCCAAGCAGTTCAAAGGGGCTAAGCCCTGTGGGAGCTCTAGGGCCGGCTTGGATTTGGGTAAGAGCAAGGGGAAGCAGATTACAGGCCAGGAGATTTGAAGCTGTATTGAGAGTTTTGTAAGGTGGCCCTTGAGGATCCCATGGACCCTCTCAACCTTACCTGAGGACTGTGGCCTGTAAGGAATGTGAAGTTTCCAGGAGATGTTAGGCTTTCTGAGACTTGTTGGGTTATTTGAGAAGTGAAGGCAGGGCCATTGTCTGACTGGATGGATATTGGAAGGCCGAACTTGGAGATGATCTGATCAATGAGGACTGAGGCCACTGTGTCCGTCGTTTCTGGAGAGATCAGGAAAGCTTCTATCCATCCTGAAAAAGTATCAACCAGATTGAGTAGGTAGGTATCGGAACTTTTTGTGTCTGGGGAAGTGAGTAAAATCTACCTGCCAATCTTTACCTTGCATCTGATGAGTGGGGACCTTGGGCCATAAGGGCCCCTTGAAGTATAACAGAGGAACCTATTGAGCATGTGGAGTGAATCTGTTGAATGAGGTCACGCATGCTGGATATGTAAAAGAGAGATTGGAGGAATTGAAAAAGAGGTCTGGGACCAATGTGAAGTGAATTGTGGGTGTCAGAGAGGAGATCTCAGGATTGGAGTTGAGGATTGGCAATCTTGTCTCCCAGGAAGATCCATCCTTTGTCTCTGATCTGGCCCCCTTGTGCCAGGAGGTCAGTCTGTTCCTGCTGGGTGTAGGCATGTTTGGTGGGCATAGTGGGAAAGAGAATGGGAGCCATGGGCAGCTCGCCGGTTAAGCTTTTAGCCACCGCATTAGCCTTGTTATTTCCCTTGGTTATGGGGTCAGAAGTGGCTTGGTGACCCCGACAGTGTATAATAGCAACTTGGGAAAGGAGGTGGGGTGCCTCAAGGAGTTTAGAGATGAGAGAGGCATTAACTATTAGGGAGCCCTTAGGAGTTAGGAATCTTCTTTCCTTCCAAATGACTGAGTGAGAATGTGCAATAAGAAAGGCATATTTGGAGTCAGGATAGATGTTAACTGACTTGCCTTTTGAAAGGTGCAGAGCTCAGATTAGGGCAAAGAGCTCTGCCCTCTGAAAGGTTGTACCTTCAAGGAGGCAATTGGCCTCCAGGACTGACGAAGCAGTAACCATGGCAGAGGCTGCTCTGCTGGGATTGTCTGACCTGACAGTTGAGCTTCCATCTTCAAAAATTGTCAGGTCTGGTGCCTGCAAGGGGTGGTCAAAGAGGCCTTCCTGAGTTGTATGTAAGGCCTCAAGTACTTGAGGACAAGAGTAGGTAGTTGGAGTGGTAGAGCCGGAGGTTGGGAAAAGAGAAGCTGGGTTAAGAGGTGGAGAGACATAGAGGGAAATGGTGGGGTTTTCGATGAAAAGTAAATGAAACTCCTGAATTCAAGAGGGGCCCAGGAGAGAGAGAGAGAGAGATTTATGTCAGAGGAGATCCTGGAGCCTATGGGTGGAAAAGACAGTCAAAAGTTGAAGAAGGATCAACTTCAGAGATTCTTCAGTAAGTTTGGCTGCCACTGTGAGGGCCCAGAGGCAGGGCAGCCATCCCTGTACTGTAGTCAAGCTGTTTAGAGAGATATGTTACAGGAAGGTAGGAGGGTCCAACTGGCTGGGCCAGAAGACCAGTGGCAATCCCTTGTTTTTCATCTGTAAAGAGGTGGAAGGGATGGTTGGGGTTGGGTAGGAAGAGTGGAGGTGAGGGGATCAAAGCATCTCTGAGTTTGAGGAAAGATCTAGAGACTCCAACGGGAGTGTCTTTAGCTGCCTGGTAAAGGGGCTTGGCAAGAAGAGCAAAATTGGGAACCCAATGTCAGAAAAAAATTCACGGAGCTCCAGAAACAGGAGGATCTGGTCTGCTGACTCAGGAGACTACAAGCTCCAAAGAGCTTGGATTTTGTCTACAGTGAGGCTTTTGGAGGTAGGGGTTAGAATAATGCCCAGGTAGGTAACCGAAGGGACCAAGAGTTGAGCTTTGGTTGGGAAAGCACGGTATCCTTGGGAACCTAAAAGTTGAGTAGGTGGGCAGTGTGTCCCTGAGAAGTCTCCAAAGGTGGACTGCATAAGAGAAGGTCATCTGCATATTGTAGGAGGGTACTGACTTCCAGACCACAGGTAGCTAAATCCTGGACCAGTGCCTGTCCAAAAGCAGGGGGTGGGATGGGGAGGGGGAACTTATCCTGGAAGCCTTGAGGGAGGACAGTTCATGTTAGTTGATGAGGGTGTCAGGGTCCTCCCAGGTGAAAGCAAAGAGAAGTAAGAATCTGGATGAAGCGGGACTGTGAAGAACCATCTTTGAGATCTAGAACTGTGAAGAGAGAGGTTTAGGGCAGTATGTAAGAAAGGACAGTATAAGGGTTAGGGACCATTGGATGAAGGGGAATAACCAACCGCTTCGTTGACTAAACAGAGATCTTGTACTAAGTATGCTCCTGACAGTTTGTGGACTGGTAGGATTGCAGTGTTGCAGGGAGAGTCTATGGGAATAAGGAGGCCTTGATCTAGTAACTGCTCCATGATGGACTTGAGTCCCTTTCGGTGAGGGAGAGAAATGGGAAATAGAGATCTAGGGGTTAACTTAGAGGTGGGCTTTAGCTGAATCTGCACTGGTTGATGGTGTGTTGCTATTACGGGTTTGGAGATATCCCAGACTTGGGGGTCTACAAGGCCTAATGGGAGGGGATAAGTGGTGAAGGGGGAGGGTGTGTCTAAAGTGGATTGAATCAAGGGAAGGAGGAATTGGGTAGTAAGGCATGGGGTGAGAGCTGGAGGCTAGCCCCCAAGAGCTAGAGAACATCTTGTCCTAGGAGGGGAAATGAACAGGAAGGGATAACTAAAAAGGAGTGGGTAAAAGGATGTCCCTGTAGGGAGCACATCATACTGGCCGTTTTCTTTGGGAAGAAGAGTGTTCCATCTATCTCTATGACCCAGATCTCGGAAGGATATAAAGGCCAGGAGTGGGCAGGCAAGACAGAATAGGTAGCTCCCATGTCCACAAGGAAGGTAGTGGAGTTACCCACTACCAGGAGCATTGCCCTGGGCTCATGGAGTGTTATGGGGGTCCTTGAGTCTGGGCTTCTTCAGTCATCAGCCAGTCGGACTGCCTGTCTGGCCATAGCCCCCGTGATGAGATGCCAGGGAGGGACCAGCCAGGGGACAGTCACTCTTCCAATTTCCCAGCTCCTTGCAGCTGTGGTATGGCCAAGAGGGGGGCCATGGGTTAGGCACAGATGGACCCAGTGGTCTTCTTGTCTGCCTTTGAAGCAGGCCCCAGGTGGGGCAGACTTCTGAGGACCCCTGGGAGCCCTGGTGGGGGCCAGAGCTGGCTGCAGAGCTGCAACCAGGGCTTGTATCTGGAGTGCCACCTTTTTCTGTATGCGGGCCTGACAGCTATGTTCAGCTGTTTCCTCATGGACATTATAAACTTTAAAAGCCATTTTCACCAGATCTCGGATGGGGGTTTGGGGACCATCCTCAGCCCACTTTAGCTTTTTTCTGATATCAGGGGCTAACTGGGTGATAAAATGAATGGCCAGAATGGTCGCCCCAGAGGGAGATTCAGGGTCTAATCTAGTACAGAGAGCGAGGGCCTCCGTTAAGCAGTTAAGGAACATTGTGGGGTTCTCATCAGGCACCGGAGTGACTTCTGGTAGTTTTTTAAAATGA
The DNA here is from genome assembly GCF_001458135.2 of Marmota marmota marmota. Taxonomy (NCBI): domain Eukaryota; kingdom Metazoa; phylum Chordata; class Mammalia; order Rodentia; family Sciuridae; genus Marmota; species Marmota marmota. The sequence continues at coordinate 1,387,473 of NW_026000019.1, forward strand.
ACAACCTTATTAGAAACTGCCTTTCTGCATGCCTGCCAGCAGATATTGTATCATCTGGGCACAGCGGTGTCAGCCCTGTTCTCCATTTTGATAGTCCCAATCAGGATTTGTGTTAGGGACTGCAGCTGCACCTGTAGGCATGATGCTATCAGTCAAATGACCTGGTCTGCATGGTCCCATGCAGCTATTGAGATCCAGTGTGCTCATCCGGGTCATGGTGGAGGTGAGGATGACATGGCCATCCTGCAAAGTAAGGTCATAGGCTTGGGAAAGGTATTTAAAATCTTTGATATAGGTAGTGGGGTCAGCAGAAAAGGAGCCTGAGTGTTTTTCGATTTGGGAGAGGTCTTGTAGAGAAAAAGGGACATAAACCCAGAGGACCCCTCAGATCCTGCCACCTCATGGAGAGGACAGAGAAGTTCAAGATCTTGGGTCATTTGGCGAGACTGGTATGGGCACTTCTTGGAGAAGAGACAGGGGAGGGAGGGTGGTCTAACTCAAGTGGAAACAGTTCCAGATAAGAAGGAGGGTCAAGACAGGAGTGTCTAGAGGGTGGTAAGGAGAGTGTCTAGGGAGGTTCAGTAAGCAGAGAGGGGTCAGGAGCAGAGGGGGACCTGAAAGGAGGAGGGCCTTTAGCAAGGAGGACTTGGAAAGTAGAGCAGATAGAGTAGAAAGAGGGGCTCCGGCACAAGTTCCAAAAGGAACCTCTAACCACTTTTCTGTCTGTTGGCAGAAATGGTCCAAATCAGTGAGGATTTTACAATCAAAAATCCCCCCAGGAGGCCATTTAGAGGCATTATCTAAAGTGTATTGTGGCCAGGCCACAGTGGAATAGAAAAGGAGCTGTTTACAGCGTAAGTCCTGAGAGAGTCCCAATTTGGAAGAATTCATGTATAAACACCCCAAGGGAGTTTTGGGTTCCAGAGTGGACTCTGTATTTCCTGTGATGTTTCGACACCTGGGTGAGCAGGAAAGAAAAAAGGTGTCCCAATTACCTACTCTGCTCAACAGAGAATAAAGTGGCCTGGTCAAGGACTGAGATGTCTCTACAGTCCACTGGGGGCCAGACGGGTCAGAGGGGAATCTCTGACTTGGTCGTGATTTACAGACAGTCCCTGCAATCAGGAGGGAGTTGACAGATCAAAAAGAAAGGACTTAACCCACATCTGCTGGATAGAATGAGGGCAAGTGGTCTAGAGATCCTTGATTGTTCCAGTGGTGGAGAGGAGCAGCCTCAACCCCTAAGAGAAGGGCATGAACTCCTTCCTGGTTTTGGCACCAAATGTAAAGCAGAAAGGGACGTGAGATCAGGAACCACGCAACAAAAATGAGGCACCAAAAGAAGATTTATTGGGCGGCACTCCCAGGCGAGGTTCACGGATCTGAGAAAGGGTGAGGGCCAGGGAAGTCATGGTCAGGAAAGGCAAGAACGATGCTAATAAGGAAAACTGGAGGTAGGAGGGCCTGGGCAATCTAATCTGCAGCTACTGACAGCAGGTTGGCGGAGCCGAGTTTAGGGGGAATGTGTCTGTCGCAGGTTGGTCAGGGCTGAAGTGAGATGACAGGACAATTGCTTCAGCCTGTGGGAATCCATGGTCATTGGGGTTTGCTGCTGTGTCAGTTTCTGATTGGCCATTTCAGGTCACCTCAGCCAGGTGAAAAGTCCCTGCCCACAGCTGCCATGAAAGGGGAGGGGGAAGGGAAGCCTGCTCACCTAACAAAATAATAACTGAAAATATTTTGTAATACATACATTTTATTTTTTAATTAATGATGACTATTTTGGGCTGGGGATGTGGCTCAAGCGGTAGCGCGCTCGCCTGGCATGCGTATGGCCCGGTTCCACCCTCAGCACCCCATACAAACAAAGATGTTGTGTCCGCTGAAAGCTAAAAAATAAATATTAAAAAAAAATTCTCTCTCTCTCTCTTTAAAAAAAAATGATGACTATAAAAGTTTATAATTAATCAAAACGGTTTTTAGTGTGCAGTTTTAAAGACTGTAGGAAAAAAGCCAAATAAAGTAACATGTTTGTCGTGTCAATCTGTTATTAAAGATGCCAAACTCTGTTTGATTTCTAAGGGTTATGATAGAGGAAAAAAAAATTAGTGTCACAGAAGACATCATAAATAGTTTAAATTTACTATTAAGCTCAAGGATAAAAATCCATAATAATTTCATTCCCAGGTGGAAATGATAAAAATTTATACTTATTTTATTTTTACTATCCTCCTATGCTAATAATACAAATTCATGAATTTCAAGGTGACATTTACATACATGTATATATCATGACTTAATCATGTCAAACTTCCCTTCTTGATCATGTTTAATTTCTCAAAGAATCTTCCTTCTTTACCCTCAACTGTGCCCAGTCCCCTTTTTCTTCTCTTATAGTCTTTTATTTGTTTTTGCTTGATTTTTTTTCCGCATATGAGAAAAAACATGTGTTACCTGCTATCCTCCAGTTCCATCTATTTTCCTAGAAATAAAAAAAAAAATGCATTCATTTTTATGGCTAAATAATACTCCATAGTGTATACATAGCATATTTTCTTATTCATTAATCTATTGTTGGGCACCTAGACTGATTCCATATCCTATCTATTGTGAATAATGCTACAATAATCATGGTTATGCAAATACCTCTTTTGTAGGATGATGTCTTTTCCCTCAAATATATGCCCCAAAGTCAAGTAGTTAAATCACATGGTTATTATATTGTCATTTTTTTGAGGAATCTGCATAATATTTTTCATAGTGGGTATAGTAATTTATATTCTAAAAACTGTGATAAGGCTTCCATTTGATATTGTAAGGGTAAAAGAAATTGAAGTTAAAGCGTAAAAGTTAAAGGGTAAAAGACCGGGTGTTTTAAAGTTTCTAAGCTGCAAGGTCTGAGTTAAAATGTAAAGGAGGTATTGTTAGGTTTCTATGCTACCTGCAAAACCTGAAATTTCTGTAGCTGTTAAGACAATGCTTGGAACTGCCCAGTAAATATTTCCCCTGACTATTTGGTTGTTTAATAAAGGCTCTGTGTGGTCGCACGTAGGCATTGCAGGGCCTGGACCAATCAGTTTAAATGTAACCCCCTCCTTAGGAATGACCTATCACTCCAGCCTGACCTGTTCCCGCCAATGAATGAACTAATCATGTTTAGGAGTTGTTGTTCAATTTTCCCGTGCCTCATGATGATTTGTTCTGATGTATACAAAGCCCTCTGCCCTCCCCAAAAAGTGTACTTAAGCAGTGCTCCGCCCCTGCTTGGGGCTCTGGCTGCTTTCCCTTCTTGAGTGGGCACGGAGCCCCAGCATGCTGGTTCAATAAATCCCCCTTCTGCCAATTGCATGAGTGGTCACTTGGTGGTCTCTTTCTCCACGCGGGACCCTTACAATATCACCGGTTATCGCTGATGAGTCCCGCTTCTTCACATGTTGAAGTATAACATTAGAGAAGCACGCTGAGGCAAGCATATAAAGCAGGCTTTATTTCAAAAGGCGTAAGATAGACTTCTCTTTGTGAGGGAGAAGGGGGCCATAGCTGGTATCCCAAGAAGTGAGGGTGTTTTGCCTTTTTATACGTCCTAGGCTTCCTTTCTTCTCCTTCTCTCTTCCCCTTATCACTTTCCTTCCTTCCTAATAGCTAGGACTAGGAGATGCTCTATGGGATGGCCCAAAGGTGGAAAACAGGTGGCCTGAAGGGGGAAGGGCAGGTTGGAGCAGCTCAGGACATAATATTAACAGCTTTATAACTCCCTGTAGGGAAGGGCAATTCCTGGAACAGGTTACCTTAGCAACAGGTTGGGGGGGGCAGGTTATCTTGATAGAGTGGAGAGAAAGGGCTCAGAAGGAATTAAAATTTCAATTCCTCCATTCTCTGGATCTGATCCTTGCCTATCTGACTTCACTTTTTCCAGCATCCTTTCCATCTATATAGATATATGTATATATCTTTATATATATATATATATATATATATATATATATATATATACACTGTTATGTTCGAATCCGGTGTTACCGCTGTTGACCAGTGACGAGTCCTTGCTTCCCCAATGTTGAAGAATAACACCAGAAAAGCACGCCGAGGCAAGGTCAGAGTAGAAATTAGAAGTTTATTAAAGGACAGCAGAAAAGACTTCTCCCAGAGGAAGAAGGGGACCCAAGAGGTGGAATCCGTGGAAGGGCTGTTGTCTCCCCTTTTTATAGTTCTTTCAGTGATGGAATGTAGGTGGGAAGGCCCGAGGGGTGGGACACAGGTGGGCCAAAGAAGTAGTCTGAGCAGGAAGGACTTCATTAACACTTCTTTGGGATGGGCTATCTTCAAATCTGCTGGGGCTGTTCATTAACATTCCTTTGGGATGGACTTTGGGCCTAGGGCTTTTCTTGGGATTTCATTAACATTCCATGAGTTGTCCTGCATTTCCCGGAATTCATTCAACATGGCCTCCATTTTAGATTTCACTCGGTATTAGACCCGATTTATCTAACTACACTGACTACCTAACTTTAAATCTGGCTTCACCGGGACCCCCAAAAGACCACCAGAGACCAAGATCGATGTAAGCAGAAAAGTGGTGTTTATTGTGAGCTAGCTGGTTCCTCCACTCGCACACAGCAACTGGTGACGCTGAGAGGCCCCCGAACCCAGGGTTTGCAGCAGTTTTATACACTCTTTGGGGAAGGCAGGGACTTTACATACATCATAGAATCTCTTAGTAAATCATCACATACCACGGGAAAATCATTAAACAACTCTAAAACATGATTAGCACATTCATTGGCAGGAACAAGTTGGGTAAGGGTGATTGGCTAGTAAAAAAGGGGGATTTGTTTGAACTGATTGCTTTAGGCCATGAGGGGAGTACAGCTCCAGGTGGTGGTGGTGGTGGGGGGGGCAGGTTATCTTGATAGGGTGGAGAGAAAGGGTTCAGAAGGTATTAAGTAGAGGCTGGTTTTTCAATTGCATTAAATATGTGAGTCACTTTTCAAGTTATGGCCATTTAATAGTATTGAGTCTCCAAATTCAAGAACACAAAGTATCCCCACATTCTAATGTCTACTTTTTTTTCTTTTCTGTATTATAATTTTTCATTGTGGTGATATTTTAGTTAGGTTTATTCCAGATATTTTATTTTTAAAGGCTGTTATAAATGGGACTGCTATCCTGATTTCTTTCTCAATGAGCTCATTAACTTTGTTGAGAAAAGCTACTTATTTTGTATGTTAATTTTGTATCATGTACTTTGCTGAATTTATTTATCCATTCTTGAGAAACTGATGTGACTCCATTTTTGAGAAACCAGTCTCTACCTCAGAGCAAATCCTGTCCAAGGAAGGGGGCATGACCCTTGTCCTTGTAAAGACCCACAGAGCACTCCTAGGCACATACCCACCCTGCTGAGTTGTTTATCTACAAATAACAGGAGAGAGCTGCTTCACCAGGTGTCCCTGACTCAGTCAGGCTAGGTGAGGACCCATAGCAACCCCTTAGCAACCACCAATCAGCATGAGACAGGGAAAATACCTGGGATGCCAGATGACCCTCCCAGTAATTTATGGTGGTTGATAATGTGTTGGGAAAACATGTAGTTCAGCACATACTCCCCTCTTGGCTTAAACCAATCAGTTTAAATGAATCCCCTTCTTGTAGTAACCAATCACCCCTACCCAACTTGTTCTAGCCAGTGAATGTGCTAATCATGTTTTAGAGTTGTTTTATGATTTTCCCGTGGTATGTGATGATTTACTAAGAGATGCTATGATGTATGTAAAGTCATTGCCTTCCCCAAAGAGTGTATAAAACTGCTGCAAACCCTGGGCTTGGGGCCTCTCAGCATCACCAGTTGCTGTGTGTGCAGAGGACTGAACTATCTCGCAATAAACGCCTCTTTTCTGCTTACATCGATCTTGGTCTCTGGTGGCCTTTTGAGGGTCCCGGACTCGAGTATAACATTCTGAGAATCTTTTGAAGCCCTTTGGTTTTTGGAGGTATAGAATTAAATAATCTGCAACAGGAATAATTTTACTTCTTCCTTTCTTATTTGAATATTTTTAATTTCTTTCTCTTGCCTAACTGCTCTGGCTAAAATTTCAAGCACCATATTGAGTAAGACTGATGAGAGTAGACTCCCTTGTATTATTCCTGACCTTAGAGGAAATGGTTTCAGGTTTTCTCCATTTAGTGTTATGTTGGCTATGGGCTTGTCATATACATATTGAGGTATGATCTTTGTATACCTAAATTATTGAGAATCTTTTTAATGAAAAGATGCTGGGTTTTATCAAAATCTTTTGCTTTATCTCTTGAGATGATCATGTGATTTTTATCCTTAATTTTACACATGAATTGTACTATGTATATTGATTTATAGATTTTAAAACAACCTTGGATCCCTGAAATGAAACTGGCCTGAATATGGTGTATGTTCTTTTTATTGTACAGTTTTATCAATTTGAATCAATTTATTGAAGATTTTTTTTATCTGCTGTTCCCAAGAATGTTGGGCATTAGTTTCCCCTTTGCTTGTATGCTCAAGTTTTGATATCAGGATAATAGTGTCTTTGTAGAATGAATTTGGAAGGGTACCTTTCCTTTGTATTTTATGTAATAGTCCTGATACCGCCAGTTATGGGTGACAAGTTCTGCTTCCTCATATGTTGAAGTTTGAACATTAGAGAAACACACCGAGGCAAACATATAAAGCAGGGTTTATTTAAAAAGGGGTAACATAGACTTCTCCCAGGAGGGAGAAGGGGGCCATAGCTGGTATCCCAGTATTCCAAGAGGTGAGGTGTTCTGTCCTTTTTGTATGTCCTATGCTTCCTTTTTTCTCCTGTTCTCTTCCCTGTATCTTCTCCTTCCTGCTTATGTGACTAGGCCCAGGAATGCTCGGTGGGATGGCCAAAAGGTGGGAAACCGGTGGGCTGAATGGGGAAGGGCAGGATGGAGCAGCCCAGCACACATTAATTAACAACCTTATAGCTAGCTCCCTGTAGGGAGGGGCAATTCCTACCACAGATTACATTGGCAACAGGTTGGAGCAGGGGCAGGTTCTAGATAAGGGTGGAGGAAGGGCTCAGAAGGAATTAACATTGCAATCCCTCAGGGGACAGTCTCCAACTTCCCAGACTTTCTCAAAATTGGCCTCCTTAATCTGATCTGACCTACCTATACTGACTGCCTCTCTAATTCTGGCTTTAGTTTGAGTGTTGCTGGTGTCAGTTCTTCTTTAAAAGTCTCATATCTGAGCACTGAATCCATCCAGATATGGGGTTTTTTTGAGGGGGGATTTTATTACAGCCTTAATTCCATTACTTGTTATTGATCTATTTAGATCCTTTTTGTTCAATTTTGGTAGATCACAAGTGTCCAGAATTTTTCCATTTATTCTAAATTTTCCCAAATTATTGGTGAAAGGAAAGCAAGGACCCAGGAGACCCAGGAGACAGGTGAGCGAGAAATGAAAGATGGAGACCAAGCAGAGATACCCACAAGAGTATATTTGTCAGCTGAGAAATAAAGGCACATCTCTCCATAGATAGAGGCAAAATAGGGGCAGGTTCAAGGATTAGAGCCAGGCAGGTCAGAATGTGGGTGGTGAAGGGTAGGGTTGATACGAGGGAGTGGTGAGCCTTTCTCAGAAATGACCTTGGGCAGGAAAGCAAAATTTTTCTTAAAATGGCGATTGTTACTTAAGATGGTCATCCAGATGCTAAGCAAGGACCTTACAATTGGCATCTAGATTTTCAACATACTCCCTAAGGATTCTTTGAAGTTCAATGGTATTTGCTGTAATGTCTTTTCAGTTCTGTTTTTATTCTTGTGTATTATCTTTCTCTTTCTCTTGGTTAGCTTAGCTAAATGTTTGTCTCTTCTTCTCCTTCTCCTCTTTCTCCTTCTTCTGTTTTTTTTTTTCTTCATTGTAGTACTGGATATTAAAATTAGGGCCTTGTGCATGCTAGGCAAGTACTCTACCACTGAGCTATAGCTGTAGCCCTAAATTATGTTTATCTTTTTAAAGAACCAACACTTTGTTTCTGTGGGGTGTGTGGGAGACTCCTCACTGAAGTTAAGTTTGCATCTTGCAAGGGCGCCAAGCCGAAGAGCGCCAAATTAAAAGGTTTTCTCAACCAGTGCCCCTTGGACACAGTGTCCACTCGATGTTCCTGAGTCACCCTGCCAACCAGCACCCACCACATTGCCTAAGCAACCCTTCTTAAGCCAAGCTTGCAAGCTCACGCTCTTTGCCCTCTTCCTCTCTTCACTCTTCCTCTTCTTTCTCTCCTCTCTACTTTCTTTCTCTTTCTTCCTCTCTTCTCTCTGCCCTCCTCCTCTCCTCTCTGCCTCTCCTTTCCTTCCCCTTCAGGCAGCCCCCTAATAAATCTCTTGGTATAATCTCCGTCTCTGAGTCACTCGCCTTTCAGTTTCATTGATCCTTTGCATTATTATTTTATTCTCTATTTCAATTAGTTTTCTCTGATCTTCTGATCTTTCTTATTTCTTTCCTTCTAATAATGTTGAGTTGGGTTTTTTTTTTTATTTCTAACAGCTTGAGATACAAAATTAGGTTAAGTGAGATAATTTTTCTTTTTCTTTTTATGCAGGCACTTGTTGCTAGAAACTTCCTCTTTTTTCCAATAGTGTGTTTTTTAATCTCCATTTGTTTCTATAATTTCTATAGTTTCTTTTGCTGTTGATTTCTACTTTTATTACATTGTGATCTAATAAGATGAAAGAAATAATGTGACTTTGTTAAATTTGTTAAGACTTGATTTATATCTTAATATATGATCTATCTTGGAAAAAGTCCCATGTGCGGATAAATAGATGTGTATTCTGCAGTTGCTGATTGGCATGTTATTTATATATGTTAAGACCATTTGATATACAGTGTAACTAAACTCTGATGTTTCTTTGTTGATGTTTTTTGTCTGAATTGTCCATCTGTTGGAGATAGCAGAGTATAAAGTCAACCACTATTCCTGAATTGTGTACTATCTCTCTTATTATGTCTAGTAGCACTTATTTTATAAAATTGAGTGCTCCAATATTTGGTACATATATTAATCAATATGTACTGACTTCCTTTTATCCTCTAACATATTGGGGTTTAAAATCCATTTTGGCATATATAAGAATAGATGCTTCTGCTTGTTTTCAGGTTCTATTTGCATGGAATATAATTTTCTACTTTCACTTTCAGTCTGTGTATGTCTTTGTCAGTGAGGTGAGTTTCTCTTAAGGAACTTATTGTTGGGTTCTGTTTTTAAATCAAATCATCCTATGTCTTTTAATTGTAGAGATAAGAACATTTACATTCACGGTAATACTGGAGGATATGTACTTGTTTAGCTTAACACTGATAGAAAAATGAATACATAAGATAATTGAAGTATAGACAATTCAGAAATAATGCATGTATTTTTAGCTGATTTTCAACAAAATTGCCAAGAACATAAATTTGGAAAAGAACAGTTTATTCAATAATTGGTGCTTAAAAAACTGGATAATCCATATGTAGTAAAACTTGAGCTTTCCTCTCATTGGTTATATTTTTTCAGGTTAATTATAATCTTATGAGATCACATTTGTATATGTGATCCATTGTTGCATAAAATGTCATTAGGGAGCACATAATTGAATGTACCATGCTTTATTTATCCATTTATCCATTGACATATACTCAGGTTGATTCCTTACCTTGGCTATTTTGAATAAAGCTCCAATAAACATGGAAGTGCAGATACATCCTTGACATACTGATTTCCATTCCTTTGCATACTTACCCAGAAGTGGAATTGCTGGGTCCTATGGTAGTTCTATTTTTATTTTGTTGAGAGACTTCAATAATGATATGCAGAATGGCTGTATTAGTTTACATTCCCATTGTGTTAATTCTAATGTTTTTACATCTTTGGCAACATTTGTTATTTTTCATCTTTTTGATAAGGGCCATTAGAGCAGGTGAGATACTTTAGTTATAGTGTAGTTTGCACTCCCCTGATGATTAGTGATCATAAGCATTTTTTCTTATGTCTGTTAGTTGTCTGTGTGTCTTTAGCAAAATAGCTCTTTCAAGTCCTTTACTCATCTTTTAACTAGATTATTTGTATCCTTAAAATTGACATGTTGGTTTTCCTTATATGTTTTGGATATTAACTTCTTACCAGATGCATAGTTATTTATTGTATTGCTTGTTTCTTTTGCTATCCAGAAGTTTGTTTTTGCTTTTTAAAAAATGCTTTAATCCATTTTTTTTTTTTTACTTTTACTTTTATTGTCTGTACTTTTTTGGTCATATACAAGAAATCTGTCTGCAGACCAACATTGTGGGCAATTTTCCCTATTTTTTCATATAGCAACTTTTGTTTCAGGTCTGATGTTTAAGCCTTTAATCTATTTTAAGTTGATTTCATATATGATTTAAGATGTTTTAGAATTTGACACAAAATTAAACTGAAGATTATCTGCTTCTCATCCATATAATATTTCTGATGCGTCTTATTGTCCAGTGTTGTTATAGTTTTGATGTTTGGTATCCCCCAAAACCTCATGTGTGAGACATTGCAAAAAACCTTTAAAGGAGAAATGATTGGGTTATGAAAACCTTAATCTAATTATTTTGTTACTCTCAAAATGTGCTAAATGTAGACAGGGCATGTGTAGTTGGAGGAGGTGGATCATTTGGGCATGCCTTTGGGGTAGATATTTTGTAAGTTGAGCTTATTCTCTCTTCTGTTTCCTAATGCCATGTCTCAGCAACTAATGTTCTGCCTCACCTCAGGCCCCAAAGAAAGCAGTTATCTCTCTGTGGACAGAGACCTCTGAATCCCAAAGTCCTCCAATACACTTTTCTGCCTCTAATTGTTATTGTCAGGTCCCTTTTTATCACAGAAGCAAAAAAGCTTATGAAAACAAATGTTTAATTAACTATTATTTCAAATATAAAAGCTTAAGATCAAAAGCAAATGTCAGAAAAACTCTTGATTATATAATTCCTTTTGTGATAACAGCAAATAGACAAAACAAAGTATAAGAGAAAAGTGATTTTCCATTAATTTATGCATTTATGTATTAACTATTATCAAAGAAAGCCAAAAGGGACATTTTAATCTTATTAAAAGGTTTATATTTACAGGATACAATAATAGTTGTTTAATTTTAAGTACTTGACAATAAGTTTAGGTAAGTTTCAATGATCCTGTGAGGCAATACTAATTTTTTTTTTAAATTCAAATATTTTTATTTCTTCCTAGTTCATTTAAAGTGACTTAAAAATTTACAAAATGCAAAGCCCTAGCCTGAACTTAATTCTAACATCAGGGCAGTCTTCAACTGATAAACCTAAGGCATGACACCCAACTTCCTCTACACCCACACTAAATGGGTACATGGATATAACATACATATACACACATACTTGCAAATATATGTGTACACAAATGATTGTGGAGTCCAATAAAAAAGATTAAAGCATTAGAGGGTAGATATATAATCTGATGCACAATATCTATTATTTGTTTATTAATGTGGGAAGAATATTAAAAGAAAAAGCACATTCAAAAAGAGAATGCAATATGAGAAACAATGACAATATTTAAAAGCAATTAAAAATCAGCTTGATAATATCTCTGTTGAAAATTCATGCACCTTGTATAAAATTTATTTAGGAACATTGTGATCTTAAATAGATTAATAGAGTACTAATTTTATTCAAATAATCAACTTATCATAATGTATAACTTATTAAACTATATTAAATCTACTTAAACAATACATTTATTTTGTTTTTATTCTTATTTTTAGATTTATTTTTGTTAACTAAATTAAGAGTGAAGTGATCACATATTCTTCTCAATTAATTTTATTGATTGATTGATTGATTGATTAATATAGGGGATTGAACTCAAGGGCACTCAACCACTGAGCCACATTCCTAGTTCTATATTATATTTTATTTAGAGACAGAGTCTCAATGAGATACTTAATGCCTCACTGTGGCTGAGGCTGGCTTTGAACTCACAATCCTCCTGTTCCAGCCTCCTGAGCTGCTGGGTCATTTAACTTTTGTTTATTAATTTTTTTTTAATGTGAAGCAGAATGATTCCAAACTCAGAGTTTCTGCCATAAATAGAGTTGTATTTGTAGTTTATAATCCATAACTGCCAATTTATTATTCTAAATAGTAAAAGCATTTTTGTGATCTCTAATTGCTAACAGTTAATTACTTATAAAATACAAAAATTTTCTCTCATGTTTTTTCACCTGATTAATCAAAACACAGGGATATATTTATACTTATTGCTAAATATCTGTGTTAGAACTCTACTGCAATTTTAGATTAATAAGAAAAATAACATAATACAAAGTAGTTTAACACTCGAATTAGAATTCAATATTCAGGATTTAATTCTAAAAACATTAGATGAGGCTTATTCCTATATTCATACCATTCTCTCGAATATTAGTGAGGTAATATATTGATTAAACTGCAAATACTTGCTTGCTATTATACATGAAAAATCAAAGCAATTTTATATCTGCTTCCACAAAATATTTTACTTCAAAGAGAAGCCTTGATTAATATTTTATTGGAATAGATTTATTTCCCAAATTTTACTTTTTGAACCTTTCCCTTTCCAGTTTCAGTGGTTCTAAGAAATCACATTCTGGGTTTTCTTAAGAAATAGCAAATTATTAGGGGAGGGAAACAGTTACCAACACAATCATAAAATCATTCAAGCTTTATTTATACGTGGATAAAAACATCACATTGTATATCATAAATATGTAAAAATATTATGTCAATAAAAATAAATTTAATTAAAAAATTTACAATAGGTAGTACTGCCTAGCTCCATATTCACCTCTGACTCCTTTTCATATATATATATATGTACATATATACTAACTGGATACCCAAAATCCTATCAGTATGTATGTGTACATTATATATGTAAATGCACTTGTTGTTCCATAGAGGGCATATTTTTTTAAAACAATCTGAAGACATTTTAAAAAGACAGATGTGTGATAATGCTAAGAACTACATAAAATCAAAAAGACAGGTAAGAACAACAAAAACAAATACACACACACACACACGTAATGTTTTCTTATACAAGATGCCAGATTTGAAACTATAGACTCTGAAATAATTTATATAAAAAATCAAAGATGCTACTGACTTCAAGGTGCTTCTGTAAAAAATAATAATATAATTTTTTGTTATTATAGGTCATATGGGATGGTTGTATGATGGTATTTGAGGAAAACAAACTGAAGGAGTCTCCACCATTGAATTGCTGGTAGGTGATGCTGGACAATGAGAAAGTAGTGGTGGCTGTGCTGGGGATGTAGCTCAGTTGGTAGAGTGCTTGCCTAAAATGCATAGGGCCCAAGGTTCAATTCCTAGCACCACATTAAAAAAAAAAAAAAAGTAAAGTACTGGTGACAGGGGGTGGGTGGGTGGTGGTCTGTGTTCAGATAAGTCATAGATTTAAGATTCATTGAGTAACTTGCTTAATTTTGTTACCCCTCAATTCTCACATAAGTTAATTTCTAAGGTAACAATATGCAGTTAGATGACATGCTTCTCCACGGTACACAACTTGAATAAGCATATACAGAGAGTCTGTCAGAATCAAATGGATGATGGCATCAAGGCAATGCTAGAACAAAAATTGATAACTATGACTAAATATAAGTTATCGAATGTAAAAATAAATGAAATAAACTTTCACTTTAAGGAACTAAAATATGACTAAAACAAATTCAAAGAAAGTGCATAGAAAAAATTAAGGAAATATAATTAAATAAAAAAAGAATTTAGATGTGATTAGAAAAAAGACTGTATAAATGAAATAAAATATACATATGTTTGGGATAGTTGGTAAAAGATAATTAAATCTGGATACAAAGAATTAAAAATAAAAAGTATATTGACAAATTTTAATGTTATTAAACATGTGATCTTTGTGCTAAAACAAAATTTTATCATCAAATTTGGAAAACAGTGAATGAAGTATGTGAATTTCAAGGAAAAGATTGTTAGTGTTAAATTACAGGTATTATTTAACTTAAAAAAGACTTTACTTAAAAAAGTATGCTTTGTATTTCTATAAATTAATATAAAATTCACAGTTATATCAGGCAGTATTGTTTACACAAAGAAAATAATGCATACTTTCCATTTAGTAAATGTAGGGTATAGGTACTTATTAAGATATTAAGTTTGTCAAGTACAGTGATGGAATAGAAAATAGTATACTATAATCACAGTTATTACATTAAAGGAAAACAAAGTTGTTTCAACCTTAGGAAAACTCAATGTAATTCAATTCTACAAATACTAAGGGAAGGAAGCCCATTTTAATATTTCCATAGATACCAAATACATTTAATGGTGTTTAATAAGTAACCTGATTTTTAAATACTTAAAAAAAAAAACATGTGGTAGGCTTTATCATTTATTTGTCCTTTTATTTTTAATTAGTATTAACAGTGAATTAAAGTATATAGTTTAATGGAGAAACTACATACTTTAAATTATAAATGGAAGATACAAAACAACTGTTCTTGCAAGAACATTAGAGAAATAATAAGAGGGTAAATAAACTACAGATTAAGAAACAAATTGAATTACAAACATTACATCTCCAAGTTTTTCCAGTGAAAAACTATTTTAAAGCAAAAAAAAATGCTGTTAATTTTTAAATTAATATCCCAATTAATTGTCAAAATGTAAAATTTCTATAATTTTCCCAATTATATTTTTAATACAACATCAACATCGATTTTGTGAAATAGAAATAAAAATATATAAAATAGAAGTATCCTTTCTTAGGTGGATACTACATTAGCAGGGGTGTATTAATTTTCTTCTCTTAACTTTACAGTACTGTTAACAAAACAGATGAAGAATTCAGATCTACCAAGGTCAGGTAATTAGCCCAATATTATACACTTATGACATTATTGAGTTGGTATGAAATTCAAGTTTGTATTTCTCTAAAGTCTATGATTATTAGCACTTCATTTTTCAGAATAGGTAGATGAACACAGAAGAGAGATACAGAAGAAAGGCGCAAAACAGTGAGGGATCTTAGATACAATAATTTAGATATTTTAATTTTTAATAACTATATTTTATGGTTTACATATATTTATTTCTTACTCTTCACATCACAAGAAACTTAAAATATATGGTGATAAGTTATATATTTAAAGTAGCATATAAATTATTTTATATCTTATGTATTCATGTGCATCACCTGCTGATAATCTCAAGGTTATGCTTGCAAGTTCATTGCTGCTATGTACAGCTCTGTTTCATTACTATCACTGGACACTTGGATTGTTTTAAATTTTGATGATGATAAACAAGACTGAAGTAAACTATGGTGTTCTTCACATGTGTAGTGTGAAGGTTTCTCCAGATATATAATTAGGGTAGAACCACTGAATAGTAGGAGTATTATGGTAATAGGCATCTTTAATTTTGTAAGATATTACCAACTGAAATTAAAGTGTTTTTTGTTGTTGTTGTTTTTGTTTTGTTTTGTTTTGGAAATACACTCCTGCCAACCTGCAGGGATTTCCCTTCTGTACATCCTCAGCATCACAGGTATTATCAGACTCTTACTTTTTCCAGGATGAGGACACAGAGATATTTTGACATGTATTAATTTCTGCCAGTTGCCATTCCTGCAGGACTCCTCATACTCATCTCAAAGAAATCATTCAATTTGGAGTTCTCCCTGCCCCAAGAAGCAAAGGCTAACCATTTTAAGCTTATAAATGAATTGGATTAAAGGTTAAAAGGGGCTAGCATATGAACATATAACTTTACGAGAGGCAATTATCTAAAGGAAGCCTACTTTATAAAGTTAAAAAGGATATAAAGAAAAATTCTGCTCTCCAGACATTATTGCCTAGTGTCTGGCAAGCAGCACCAACTTGCTATCTGTTATCCTTTGTAATTGAAATATTCCTCCAAGGCTCATGTGTTAAAGGCTTGGTCCCCGATGCAGGAAGTTTCAGAGGCAGCACTTTTAGGAAATTGTTGTATCATGAGGGCTCTATTCTCTTCAGTGGATTAATCCATTGATAGATTCATAATTTGAATGAACTATTGAGAGGTGGTGAAAAATGTAGAGTTGCAACCTAATTAAAGAGAGTAAGTCCTCTGACGTTTATCCCTGGGGTCTATATTTATCTCAAGCCCTTTATTTGGTGTCTCTCTGAATCCCAGCTGCTGTGAGGTGAGATGCTTTCCTCCACCACACTCTTCTGCTTTGATTCTCAGCCTCACCAAGACCCAAAGCAATGAAGTTGGCCATCTATGGACTGAGACCTCTGAAACTGTGAGCCACACATTAACTTAGCTCGTCAAAAATTATTCTTGTCAGGTTTTTGGTCACAGCACAGAAAAGGCTGAAAAAAAAAAAGATTTAAAATTTCAAATACTGAGTCCTTAACAAGCAATATTAGAATCCTAACTGAAAGTTAAGTATATTTAGGATGATTTACAATTGTGAAATCTTCTATGTGTATTAGGAATGTACAAATTTCTGAGTAACTATATTATAGCACAAAAGAAGCTATGAAATATAGAGTCTTTCTTACTCTTTATCATATTCAAGTAAACCCCAGGTCACTGACTGTCAAAATAAAACAGAACAGCACAAATATCCTTCCCAAGGTTAATGATGTATTGATAGTTTTAAAACAACTAAATTCAATGTTCAAAAGCTATCAATGTTCACTGAAATCTTCACTTTTATTATAAGGCCAACCATTGTATCAATAACTGTTGATAGCATTATTCTGAGGGAATTTCATAAGCTGCTTTTGCGTATGAAACATCGTGGTTATTAAATGTTGCTGACATTTGCTAGTTAAAAGCTGAATTTTCCTTTGTGAGTATAAGAAATAGAATGAGACTCAGGGACTACTTTTCATGTGAAAGCAAAATGCTACAGCCAGTCAAATCAATACTGCACTATCCCTTGAATCAAGCTACTAGAGTGTTTTTGATTCAGAATATTCAACCAGCCATGCTGTCTTGTGGTCTATACATGAGCAAAATATTTGTAATGTTTTTGAAATATTAACAGATTAAAGGATTTTGATATTTCTCACTATTTTTCATTAATAATGTTGCCCTCAAAATACATTTTGAATATCTTTGGCAAAGCTTGTGGGAGAACTTCAATTTCCTTACAAATAATTTTTAAAAAAATATATATATAAATAAGGAATTATTCGCTTAGAGATAGAAATTTTCTTTGAAAAAAGTAAGAAGAAATTAAAGAAAAAACATGAACTCAACTTATAGTATTTAACAATTAAAATGCCAGATTATATTGTAATCAAGACATCATACTAATTTTACACACACCTCATACACACAGACCCGTACACACACACACACACACACACACAAAGCTTTTTATACTTTAACAAAACACACAATAGCATTTTGATAAGGAATAATATTATGTATACTAAATCCTATTTAAATTGATGACCTAACAGACAAACATCACTTATCAAAAATCAAAAAACATTGCAGCTCCAAACAGGTTTATTTATTTATTTAAATAGATCCTATCCTTTTTTTTAACATTTATCATAAAATAATTTTAGACTTGCAAGAAGTTGCAAAATAGCACAAAGGACTCTTGTGTTTCCTTCCTTCAGTAGCTTTAGTTCTCTCCCTGTTGAAACTGCTGAAGATACAATTCAAATGAATGAAAATGATGTTTTTTGTTGTTGTTTTCTTTTGAGAATTATGAACAGTCATTTCAGGTTGCAAACTGAGGAAAGAAATATTCTAGTCACCACTCCATTAATAAAGAAATTAAGGAAAGAGTTTGTTTTCCAAGGATTCTAGAAAGAATTATTTGTGTGAGATTATGACGGAGTATAGAGAATAATTAGGAGATTATAGCATTAGATTATAAATGGAAAATAATGAAAATCCTACTGCTTTTTTAGAGTACAAATCAAGTCATCAGTAATAAGAACAGGGATGTTGTGGTCACCCAAATTGAATGCATTCTTATTAAATTCATTAACAAATATAACAAAATACAAGAATCGAATCACAGATGATCAAATATGACAACACATACCAAAAAGCAGGTCTCACTGTGGAAACTGCCAGAGCTCACCCTGGGTCTCCTTGGAAGCCAGTATACTTTAGTTCAAGGTCCGCATAGAATGGTTTAATTGCTCTAAAAATGCCCTGTACTTATTCATCCGTCTTTCTTCCCCTCCCCTCAAACTGATATTTTACTGTCTCTAATTTTACCTATCACAAATATTATATAGTTGGCATCATATAAAATCTAGCCTTTTCAAACTAGCTTTTTCTACTTAGTAACAGTTAATATTATTCCATGTCTTTTGTGGCTTAATAGGTCATACATTCTATTATTAATTAACATTGCAGTTAACGGATTGCCACAGTTTACTTATCCATTTCAAAATTTCAGTTATTCATTTCTGGTATTTAAGAAAGCAATTTTAATTATAAATACTAATCACATATTCTGGAACTTTGTTTTATCGATTGATTAGTTTCAGAAATTTTTGCACTATTTTTGGAATTTTCTACATGGAAATTAATGTCATGTGTAAACAAAGATAGTTTCATTTTTTCCTTCCTAATCTTCATGGCTTTCATTTCCTTTTATATTTATATTGCATGAGCTAGTACTTTGAATAGGAAATTAAATACATTCATAAAGAATACATCTTTGAACTAGAAAGTATTCCATTTCTCATTATTTAATGTAATGTCAACTATATGTATTTTGTAACTGTTCTTTGTCCAGTTGAAGGAATTTTCCTGTATTCTTCTTAGATGCTGAGTTTTGTTTTTTTCATGATAGGTATTGGTATTTTGCTTTTTTTCATCTATTGCTATGTTTGGATGACTTTTCTGCAGAGTCTAAAAATGTGACAGATAACTTTGTTTTTCAAGTATTGAACTAGTCTTGCATTCCTAGAATAAATATATCCCACTTGACTATAGTGTATATTTAATTCCATATATACTTTTATATTTGATCTGCTAATATTTTGTTGAGGATATTTGCATGTATGTTCATGAGATATTCTGTTCTATTGGTTTCTTTTTTCCTTTTTTTTTTGTTAGATTAATACTGATTTCATAGAACAATTTAGAAATTTTTCCCTCTGTTATGATAACCTGGGAAAGATTATAGAAAATTGGCAGTCCTAATGATTTCAAATCTTTAGTAATAGTCTGCCTTCTGAATTAAAAATTACTGATAAACAATGTTTAAAATTTTTGTATAAAATTTTAGTTGTTTAAAAAATTAATTAATCAATCAATTAATTAAAGTGAATTAATTTCTAAAAGAAATTAAAAACAAAGGAAATATTTTAGTTGTCCTAGTTTTTGCAACACATTTTAAAATTATTTTAAATCTATATTTCATTTGGTTAGGGCAGATACCATAAGACAGTGTTTCCAATTCTTTCCTCCTACTTCATGCAAATTGGTCACTCATTTTACTTATCCATAATCTATAATAATAAACATATTGTTGATATTGCTAATTGGGAAAAAAAACATTACATCAATTAAGAATAGGACAATTAAGTAATTAATTTTACCTTCATTTGTTAGTTTTCTAAAGACATTCACTTTCTTTATGTAGGTTTGGGGCTCTGATTTTTATCATTTCTTCCTCTCTGAAAATTTTATTTTTAACTTTCTTGCAAGACTGATCAAGTCGTTCCAAATTCAATTAAATTTTGTTTGAGGATGTCTTTATTTCTCCTTAGCTTTGAGACAGAATTTTACTACTTATTCAATTTACAATTCTTTTTTTCTTTGGCTTTGTTTTTCTTTAGTATTTTTAAATGTTTTACTCCATTTTATTCTTTTTTTTTAAATTTTGTCATTTGTTTTAATTAGTTATAAATGACAGTAGAATGCAGTTATACACTTATATAATACATAGATGGGATATAATTTCTCATTTTTCTGAGTGCACATGTTGTAGAATCATTGGTCATGTAGTCACATATGTACATAACAGTAATAATGTCTGTTTCATTCTACTATCTTTCCTATCCCAACATTCCCTCTCCACCCCTCCCATCACTTCTCTCTACCTAATCTAAGGTAACAGTGTTCTTCCCAAGTGCCCCCCTGCCTTATTGTGAATTAGCATCTGCATATTAGAGAAAACATTAGGTCTTTGGTTTTGTGGGATTGACTTATTTCGCTTAGCATGCTATTCTCCAACTCCAACCATTTATTGGCAAAGGCCATAATTTTACTCTTCTTTAAAGCTGAGTAATATTCTATTGAGTATATATACCACATTTTCTTTTATTTATTTTTTAATTTAATTTTTTATTCTAATTTGTTTTATGACAGCAGAATGCATTACAATTCATATTACACATATAGAGCACATTTTTTTTAATATTTCTAGTTGTATACAAAGTATATTCACACCAATTCATGTCTTCATACATGTACTTAGGGAAATGATGTCCATGTCATTCCACCATTTTTTTTACACCGCTTGCCTCCTCCACCCCTCCCTCCCCTTTGCCCTATCTAGAGTTCATCTAATCTTCACATGCTTCTCCTCCCAACCCCATTATGAATCAGCCTCATTATATCAGAGAAAACATTCAACATTTGGTTTTTTGGGGATTGGCTAACTTCACTTAGCATTATATTCTCCAGCTCCATCCATTTACCTTCAAATGTCTTGATTTTATTCTCTTTTGTTGCTGAGTAATATTCCATTGTATATAAATACCACATTTTCTCTATCCATTCATCTATTGAGGAACACCTAGGTTGGTTCCATAATCTATTGTGAATTCAGCTGCTGTAAATATTGATGTGGCTGTGTCACTATAGTATGCTTATTTTAAGTCCTTTGGATATAAATCAAGGAGTGGGATAGCTGGGTCAAATTGTGGTTCCATTCCAATTTTCTGAAGAATCTCCATACTGCTTTTCATAGTGGTTGCACCAATTTGCAGTCCCACCAGCAATGTATGAGTGTACCCATTTCACCATATCCTTGCCAACATTTATTGTTGCCTGTATTCTTGATGATTGCCATTCTGACAGGAGTGAGATGAAATCTTAGAGTAGTTTTGATTTGCATTTCTCTAATTGCTAGAGAAGTTGAACACTTTTTAATATTTTGTTGATCAATGGTATTTCTTCTTCTGTGAAGTGTCTTTTCAGTTTCCAGCCCATTTATTGATTGGGTTATTTGTTTTTTTGGTGTTAAGTTTTTTGAGTTCTTTATGCATCCTAGAGATTAATGCTTTATCAGAGGTGCATGTGGTAAAGATTTTCTCCCAATCTCCAGTCTCTCTACTCAAGTTATTAATTGTTCCCTTTGCTGAGAAGAAACTTTTTAATTGAATCCATCCCATTTATTGATTCTTGATTTTACTTCTTGAGCTTTAGAAAAGTCTTGTTAAGGAAGTCAGAATCTAGGCAGAAATGGTGAAGATTTGGGCCTATTTTTTCTTCTATTAGGTGAATTTCATTCTTGCTTGCATGATTTTTGAAGAGTCTGATTCTTATTCTTTTCCTCTGTAGGTATTACATTTTTCTCTTTTGTTTTTTTAGTTTGTCTTTGGTTTTCTGCAGTTAGAATATGAAATGTCTATGTAAAATATTTTAAATATTTATTTTTGCTTTGTGTCCCCTAAGCTTTCAGGATCTATAGTTTGAAGTTTGTTATTTATTTTATTTTATTTTTTACTGTTCTTAGAAATGTATTACTTAAAATATTTCTTTGGTCCCTATCTCTCTTCCCTCTATTTTCTGGTGTCACCATTATGCATATGTTATACCTTTTGTAAATTTTTTCGTATTTCTTGAAAATTCTGTTCTGTCTTGTACATTATTATTTCTTTTCATTTTGGAAATTTTATACTGACATAGCATCATGCTCCCTGAATCTTTATTCAGTCCTGTCAAATCTATGATGAGTTCATCAAATAAATTCTATATTCTTAATAACTCTGCTCCTCCTGCTTTCTATCTTTCACTTTGGTTCTTAGAGTTTCTATTCTCTGCTCACACTGCCAATCTGAAGTTTCATGTTTTCTACTTTTTTTTCCCTATTACTTTAGCATATTAATCTGAATTGTTTTAAATGTCTATCTGACTATTCTAAAATCTCTGATATAGCTGACCTGAATTTAGATCCTTGTATTGTCTCTGAAGATAGGTTTTATTTATAGAGAATTTTCTTTTCATCATGTCTTGAAATGCTTTGCTGAAGGCTGGATATGATGGTTCATGAAAAAGGAGCTAAGGTAGCTAGATTTTAGAGTGAAGTTTTATGTTTTTCTGACTAGGAACTAGATTGCACTTACGGTTTGCTGTATCTGAAGTTTCTAGAGGATAAGATTTCCCCTAGTGTCCTTATCTGTGTCAACTGTGGTTTTCAGGTTTCCCTAGTGACTCCTTTTTAAATAGAGTTTGATTTTTTTCAACTTTTTCATTGTAATAATCTGGTACTATAGACTTATAGTACTATGATTGGCACTTAGCTTGCCATGGGCTTGTACTCCTGGGTTCTGACTTTCACAATGCTTCTAAGATATTTTGGATCTGGAAAACTAAAAGGGATTTGTCTTGGCTATTTAGCTTCCATTATGTTGGTGAAGCTCTATTAAAACAGTTATGTTTTAGAGGAATGATTTGTTAAAGATAATAGAAAACTTGAAGCATATTCCAAAAGTGGGAACTTCCCCCATCACCTTATGAGATGCATAAATGTTCTTCTGATGTATATCCTGAAAAGTTGTTGAGTGTTCCTGGATGTAAAACTCATGAACATAAGGGTTCTCACAAAGTTTGGATCTTCAGGAATTTTCATCTTGGCAGTTCGACCACACTCAGTTTTCAGCAGCTAGTCCTTTTAATTGTCCTACCAGTTTTTAGTTCTTGGAGTGGATTGGTTTTTTTGTTTGTTTTGTTTTTGTTTTATTCCTAGAAAACTATGATTTTCTGAATTTGTCTGCCTCTCCAGAATTCAG
Source organism: Marmota marmota marmota (assembly GCF_001458135.2). Lineage (NCBI taxonomy): Eukaryota > Metazoa > Chordata > Mammalia > Rodentia > Sciuridae > Marmota > Marmota marmota. Next base: position 1,410,546 of record NW_026000019.1, read on the forward strand.
GGCAGTAGCTGTCCTATGACTTCAATTCTCTGATAGAGCTTAAAGGAGTTGCTGATTCTCAGTAGCTTGATTTTTTTATTGTTCTTGAAAGGTGTAATGACTTTCAAGTTCTTTGTATGTCGGATCAAAAATGAGGAGAAACATGTTTTATTTTAAAATTTCAGCAACAACAAACATTAAAACTCCCTTATATTTTATTTAATATTTTTAAATAAAAGATTTATTTAATTTAATATTTAATATTTTATCATTGTTTTCCTTTACATAATACAAATGAATATACTGAGCATTTTTATGTTGATTCATTCTTTTTTCCTTAATTTTCTCAAATTCTTGAATAAGCCAAATCCTGAAATTCAAAATTATAGAGAAGTGAGGTATATTTTTGTTTTCACATAAGCTTGTGTGTAGGCTTTATGTAAATAATTCATTTTAGTCCTTTTTTCTTGTTCCTTTCCTTCTTTATTTATATTAGTGTAACTTCCAATTTTCCTTCTAAAATTCCATCATTGTCATTAGATCTGTTGTTTCATGTTCAACGTGGAAAAGCACACAAATATAAACAAGCTGCACTATCATGCTTTTTTTAAAGCTTCCTCGATCACATTATCATAGCAAACATATGCATTGCTAAAACTTAAGATTTAATTATTTCAAGGCATTGAATGATTTAATTCGGACTTTTGCTTCAATCAACAGCAGTCTTTCATATACTATATACAAACATCCTCATTGATTAATTCATTTTTGAAATGTAAAATTATTTTAATGAATATGTAAAGAAGGGAATGTGAGATACATGACTGGACAAGATCATTTACCAAAGAATATAAAAAGCTCATTTATCTTCCACTTTCTTATACAAATTCAGTGCATAAAGAATTTTCCCTGATCTGTTTGTTAAATATTGCTAACCTCTTTCTTTCTTGCATTTAGTAGTATTGTCTGTTTCATGCAAAGCTTTTTAAAAACTGCCATGCATCTTACCCCTTCAGTATAGTGTCATCTTCCCGAATACAGTAATTTATCATTCTGTAATGACTGTGGCAGAGCTACAATTTTGAGCAGAGTACATTTCAGTTCTGTTGATTTGTCTATGCTCACCAAGTCTCTACTCCAGTGAGTCATATTCTATTTTTTTTCTCTGGATGTGACTTTCACAGGGAAAGAATGGTCAGCACACATGTGCAAAGTCTCTCTAATGCTCTCTTTCCTCTGTCATTGATCTTGTCAGTACTTGAATCACTTGTGCTTCTCTATTTTTTTTCCATTCTCACTAACATATGGAACTCCTATCTTTAGCTGTTGTCCCATCATGTGAAGACTAGATAATGGTGACCCACACTAGTTCAAACTAGTCATTGGGAAGCACATGTCTCTCTCTCTTCATGGACTCATTTCCCCAAATGGACAGTGATGAGTTTACATTAGGTCACCCTTAAAGTGAACAACAGTGGTCAAATGCAAGGTAAATTATAGGTTAGCACACAGGAGTTTGCCTGTAGCTAGTAGCTAGCTTTGACTTAGAACTATTTGTGCTTAAATGAACTGGGAATAATAATAGTTCCATACTACTAACTAAAATTTGTACTTATTTCTGGGTAAATAGCTCATGTCACATGACTTTTCTGCCTTTATGTGTGTGTGTGTGTGTGTGTATGTGTATATCTCTCTCTCTCTCCCCCCTTCCTTCCTCCCTCCCTCCATATGTGTGTGTGTGTGTGTGTGNGTGTGTGTGTATATATATATATATATATATATATATATATATATATATATATAAAATACATACTACTCTCTGAAAGATAGCCTCCCCTGGATTCAATATGAAATGGTATCAATGCACACATTACTAGCATTTCAATTATTATCATTTATAGCAGACACCATTGCTTTGGTATAATGGACAGATAACTTATTATTGATAGTACTGAAAGGACAGAAAACAGGAGCAATGTAGGTATTCTTGTATTTCTTCCTTCAAAGTGTATTATGGAAAAACTAATATTACCAGAAGAGGATTCAGTAGAGTCTTGGAATTCTTTTGTGAGACCTTAAATTACAAATGCAGAAAGTTGTCTCTGATTAGGAATACTGGAGAAATTTTCTTCATATCTTTGATGTTAAGCAAAGAAGAGTGGTATTATATCATTTGATCATATTTTATTCCTTTATTTTCCTAAACAAATGCAACGTGAATCCAAGAAGAAAGTAGTATCAATAATTTGTTAGAATATGTCCTTTTACTTATACACATTTTACAAATTATCTCTAAACATAGGGTTCCAAGTTGACTATGGTATGTTCTGTAAATTTACAGAACAGAATTGTTATCCAAGTTATAAGTAATCAATAGGTGTATTGGAGTCATATTTCATTTGACTTGCAAAATTGATAATCAAAGCTTCCTTACCTGAACTACAAAAGCTAATATATTACAAAAGATGTATTTGCTCTACAAATGTTTAGAGACAACTAAATTATATCATCTATCATTTGAAAAGGAGGGAATAAATCAATTAGAAAAATTTTAACTATTTCTTTTTTGAGTTTACATATACTAAGTGAAGCAGTGGTATATAGTAAAAAGAAAATAAAACCTTTAGAACTTTAATATAGTCTTATAGAAACACATGCACACATATGTGCACTTTTGCATATATACAATATATCAAAGAATAATGACCTATAATGACCTATAATTCCATCCTGTCTAACTCAATAGATTTCTATGTCCTAATCTCTGGAATAGGCAAATATATTGTTACAGAGCAAATGAGAATTAAGATTTTAAGTAGAACTAAGTTTATTATTCATTTGACCTTGAGATGGTGTAATTATTCAGGATTAACTAGGTAGATCTAATATAATGTCAGAGACTCTTTTAAGGGATAAAGGAAGCAGAAGAGAGAGAACCAGATATACAATAATAAGAGAAAGACTAAGACCAGCAATTTTGGGATTGCAGATGGACAAATGGGGCCATGAGCCAAAGAATGCCTATGATCACTAGATGCTAAAATAGAAGAGGGAATGGATCTTTCCCCAGCAGCTCAGAAGCTGTACAATGCTGGCAACACTTTGATTTTAGCCCAATGAAAACTCTTTTGTACTTATGACTCCAGAAGTGTAAGATGATAAATTTGTGTTGGCTTAAGCCACTAAGTTTTGAGTCATTTTTTTTTTTACAGCAGCAATAAGAAAATAGTACAATTAAATTCAGAATATTTCTTATTTTGATCTTAGTTTTTATTCAGGCAAATGTCTGTTTCTCATGACTTTTCTTTTTTCCATTTATAACTTGTTAAAAACTCAGGATTACTCTGATCAGCAATTTCTCTATTTCTCATTCTTTATTTCACAAATACTATCTCCCATCTGGCAGTCATGACCTAGGTGAGAATATCAGAAATAGTTGACCTTTTTTCGCTATGCCATGGTCATTCTAGCAAGTATCTTTTGATTCCATTCTTTACACTGCAATTTGACTTGGACAGGATCAGCAATATTTTGGTAAGCATTACCCAAGTAAGAGTATTTTGTGAGGTGGACTCAAACCAAATGGTGCTCTATAATTGTTTGGATATGTTTATTTCATATAAGAAGTCAGTAAGAAGAAGGAAATTGCTTGAAAAGGAAAAAATAAGTAGGAAAACTGCAGTAGCTAAATGTAAAATAAAGTACATAGAAAATAGTTGGGATATTATTGAATAGAAGTTTGAAAAGACAAATCAGAGAAAAATAAAAGAAGTAACTTTTCAACTTGCTCCTACTTTGGTTGTTTTGAAAATCAAATCCGTAAATTGGTTTTTAAAGTACAATAAGTTTTCCAAAGCAAAATATTTTTGCTAAATTGAAGTGTTTGGCCCATTTTGTTTTTCCAAGAAGAGAAAAAAATACTTCAAGTTGTTGCTTCCACTAATTTTACTAGTGGTGACTGCTTTGGACAGAACTGTGCTCCACCCCCACCCTCCAATTCATATGTTGATGTTTTAATCTCCTATGTGACTATATTTGGAGATAAGACACAAAAGGAGTAATTAGTGATTCTGCAATCTGTATTTGGGGTAAAAATGGGAGTTCATAACCCACTTGAATCTAATGTATGAAATATGATATGTCAAGAGCTTAGTAATGTTTTGAACAACCAATAAAAAAAAAAAAGAAAGATTAAATGAAATCACAGGGAGGGTCTGATGGTAAGGCCATCTGAGGACACGCTGAGAAGGTGGACAATGCCAAGCCAGTGTCCTCACCAGAAACTGAACTTTGCTTGGCTTTAATCTGGGACTTCACATTTTTTTAAGGTATTTATTTTTTAGTTGTAGTTGGACACAATAACTTTTTTTCACTTATTTATTTTTATGTGGTGCTGAGATCGAACCCAGGGACTTCACATTTTTAGGACTGTGAGAAATATATTTCTGTAGCTGATGATATTGGGTTATGGGAGCCCTAGAACACTATAACAGTGACAATTCCTCCATAAATACACAAAAATTCATGCATACTAAAATAATGATGACAGCTTAAAAATACACTTAATGGAATATACCAACTTTCTCTGTGTATCATGTATTAATGCTTTATTCTACAAAGTAGCTTTTTTCTAGACAAAATCTAAAATATTATTCCTGAAAATCTGTACTCCATACTCTAGTGTTGAGTATTATTTCACACCATTTCTATAATAGTAAATGATGTGGCTTTTGACTTAAGAAGAATGTGTTATAGAAAAAAAAAATATATCAGGGGATTACGAACGAGGAACTCTAGTTTCAAGCCCCAGATATGTCAGTATCAATTGTGAAAGCTTTGAAAAACTTAAAATTCTACTTTTAAGTATATATATGCTTGTTTAAAATCAATAGGTTGGCTTTGATATATCAGATCTTTTCCAAATCTAAAACTATATAAGTATGCATGTCTCCTTGAACACTTCTAATTAGGAAATCTTCTTCATATTTTTGCCAATCTAACATTCTGTTCTATTTTTTCAGCTTCTACAGTCAAGTTTCAGTTATATTTTAACTACATATAGACATTTCACAGCATATGGCAATCCAACAGTTGAATGTCACTATTAAATAATGTTTAAATCAGAGAATGGATTTAATATATGCTTTTTATAAAATAGAATGAAAAATTATTGTATGCATCCCTGCCTCTGATCCTGGTCTAATTTCTAACCTAACTATATGAATTGCTTGTGAGGACTCTGGCTCCTGGTTGGAGATCTCTTTGTTATCTTTAGGTCCAACCATAGACAATTAAGAACCTTGTAAGACCCAGAAAAAGGCTGATGTTGGTGGACTTGACTAAGTGTAAGGACAGTGCACTGAAGTCTCTGAAGGGAGTGAGGTCAAGGACTGAGGCCCTTCTTCCAGATCCTGGTCTTTTTGTATTTGCATACCTAATTACCAGCTTTCATTCCTAGGTCTCTTTATTTCAGGTCTTGGCAGAAACCAGTCTTCTATGCTGAGGTCTCCCTATGCAGTAGATAGCAGAAAGTAGGAATGGGAAACCTTCATGATACTTCCCCCTTCTTTCACTTTTTCATTTCTACCACTCCACCTCTTGCCTACCTCCTCACCTTGCCTTAGTCCACATAACTGCCTGAGAGCTGGTATTCAGTGTTCCTTCAGCAATTAAAATGATCCCTCTGACTCTGCACTGATGTGCCTTTCCATGGAGGGAGTCCATCAGGAAGTCAGCACCTTTTCCAGCTTTAAAACTTGCTTATGCCATCTCAGTAAGTGATTAAGGGATTTAAGGCTTTTTTTTCTTTCTTTCTTTTTTTAAATCAGCTATTCTGGTATCTGGCAGCTCAATATGGTGTAATCAACCTGCATTTCCTAGTTTAGGCAAATATGGGTAGAAAAGCTTTAATTATGCTTTGATAGATTGCTTGCTATTTTGTTTTGTCTTATTTTATCAGATTAGACATAGTTTTTATTCATTCCTTGTAGGGGGTTTTTAGCCCTCTTTCCCTCCTGACCTGCGGAAGAGATGGAGAGAGCACGCCCCGACCAGGATGAGCCAAGAAAGGAAGAATATATGCAGGTTTTGCAAAAGATAAAAAGAAATATGAATGACTAATCTTCATGAAAAACTGTTGTACGATTGTTAATTGGAAAATACACATTGAATTCACAATGATACATTTGAACCAGTCAAAACTAAATAAAATCTTTCTACATCAAACTGACAGTCATTTGTCTGTTAGAAAATTACAATATTATGTAGTCTAAAATAAGTTAAACTATGTCTTTGGAAAAGAATCAGCTTTAATCATTGAAAAATGAGGTGGCATGACCTCTCTTTATAAGACTGAACATTTGCACTCCTAAGTTTACACCCTAGAGAAAGGCTTGACCATTCCTACCAAAAAACTTGAAGAGAAACCCCAAATCTAAGCAAAATAATAAAAAACAAATAAATTAGGCAAATCTTACACAATGGAATAACATGGAACACTGAAACTAAATACAAGTCAGCTCCACTTGTGAACATCTATATCTTTTACGATGTACTTGAGTGACACAAAGAAATTTTCAAGAGATTTACTATATTATTATAATGCCATTTTATATATAAGTAAGTGATAAAAGTCTAAAAAGATATAGGGGATACATTTTTTTCATTTCAAGTTTCTATTATGTCTAGCAGGAGAGGGGAGTTACTATTTTTTTAATTTTTTATGTATGTATGACAGCAGAATGCATTACAATTCTTATTACACATACAGAGCACAAGTTTTCATATTTCTGGTTGTATGCAAAGTATATTCACACCAATTTGTGTCTTCATATATGTACTTTGGATAAGAGAGGAGTTACTATTTAAAGGGACTACAGAGTTGAAAGATTGCATCTTTCCATGGAACTTCCCTTTTAAAGAAAGTAAATATTTACCTCTTTGCATTCTTGTTTAAAATTCAGCAAGAAATGTTTTCAAATCTTTGCTTACCCATGGCAGCTGTTTCCAAAATTTTTCTTCTTTCAGTTCTTCTCATTATCTTGAGTATTTTGTCATTCCTTACTGTTTTTCTATTTTATAAATATTTTTATTATTTTTTAGTAGCAATTATACATGTGTATTTAAATAATATTTGTTTTTAGCTCCTTTCACTTTTCTCAGATTACATAGAGCAAATGACTAGAATCATGCTGTCCAATGTTGTAGCTGCTAGTATTTCGTGGCTATTGAAATTTATTGGAAATTAAGTAAATTTTAAAAATTCAGGAGCTGTTATGTTACACATACTTTAAGTGTTTAATAACCACATAGGGTCCTTAGCTATCATTTTAAACAGTGTGCATTCTAGAACATTTCCTTAATTCAGAACCAGGTAACAAACCCATAAAGTAAACTAGCAAACCCAGAATTCTGCCATATAGGAGAATATTTGAATGGAATTTATGTCTTATGTTCCTGTCTTCCACATAACTAATTTGATTGACTTATTAATTGCTCTTAAAATAAAACTCAATTACCTCAAACATTGATTTATATCTTAGACTTTACATTTAATCATGTAATGAAATATTTCCCACTAATAAGTTTTTTTTTATCAAATAAGTATATGAATTTGGAACACATTAACTACATAGCAGTGTTTCACATATAACTCATTAATAAAAGCACATAGAAACTCTTAAAAAATACTAAAACCTTACCATGGACTAATTTTATCAGAATTTTATGGTGGGATCTAGATATCACTATTTTTAAAAAAATTAAGTGGATAATTAGAATGTGAAGATCTTCAGTGAAAATATTTAAAATAGTTAAACTTCCTTAGTCACTATAGGTTTCCTAGATAAAACATGAAAGTAATCTTGCTTCACCCAAATTCTGTATGTGTATACACATATGTATACAGATATATCACATTTATATATCCACAGATAGATGCACACACAAACACACACATATTACACATTGTTAGAATAGTCTGTTTTTAATGAAACACGTTCATATATTTTTAGATTTGCTGCAAATTGGTAAGGATGATCTAGATAATTCCATAGAGCTCTACTGTCCCTTGTTTTTAACATTGTTCTTTACTATGCCATGTTTGTCACAACTAACCAGTCAATTTGATACATTGCTAACTGCTTACCTCCATACTTTATATTTAGAGTTCACCATTTTTTCCCTAATGTTCACTTGCTGTCCCAGAAGTCTATGAAGAATATCCAGAATATCATATTACATTACACATTACATATTCTATTTCTTCAGGTTTCTCTAAATTATAACATTAGATCTTTAGATTTTTTTTTTTAACTCATCCTAAGTGTGGAGAGGTAATAGTCTGAGAGCTTGTAGAATGTTCCTCAGTGAGGATTAGTCTGATGTTTTCATAAGGTTTAGATTGAGTATTTGGTTTTTTGGGGGAAAGCCCAACAATGAAGTCATATTTAATATAACATATTAGGAATATATACTATTGTTTTAATTACTCACTGATAATGTGAACCTTGATCCTTTGGCTGAAGTAGTATTTGTCATTTTTCTCCACTGTAAGTTTCCCATTGCTTTGCCTTACTCTACAAGGAGAGTGCTGTGCACAGCCAGCTTATTCACTCAGGAGACATGCCCCTTCTTCGTGAGCAAAAAGATTACCTACAAAAAAAGAAAGAAAGAAAGAAATTTGTGTGGGAGATTTGTCTATTTTTAGCATTTATTTATTGTTATATATTTATTTTTATTTTTTTAGAATTATTCATTTTACATTTTGAATTATAACCCAGTAGTCATTTATTTTGTTGCTCAGATTTTTTCTGCTTTGGGAATTGGGGACTTTTGTAGTTGGCTCCTGTGTCCTTGTGGCATACCTCCATCACTGTAAAGTTTTGTTTGTGATTTAGGAGTTCCTTACCTTTTTGGAACTAGAAGATTCTCACCTGCAACCTTCAAGGGGAGGGAATAAGTAACTACAGGAGGTGTTGACTGGCTGGAAATAAAAGGCCCAAAAAGTAGTATTAAGAAATAAAGCAAAGGAGAATAAATATATGAAACTGGGGGCTTGATGGGTGGAAAAGTCCTGATGGGTCTGATCCTAACAAAGGGGAAAAGCCCAAGAATGCTTTATTTATAGTGAAACACATCAAAGGAATTTATTGTGAGGAAGGGTTCTTCAAGCTAAATAATAAGTGCAGGCCATGGGGAAGTTGGCTGACTGGGGACTTATCTCTTGCATAGTAAATTCTTCCCCCTCCAGGAAACTGGTGCCTCAAGGCTAGTTGTGTACACTGATTCTCTTTCTACCTCTGGGGAGTTCCATTTGAACTTAGGGTTGTCTCAACCAATAAATTCCTCAGGGATCACAGAATTCTCTTTGAGTAGGATGTTTGACAAGTCAAAAAAGGCAGTCTCAGATGGGCGAGATACACTGAGAGTCCTCCCAGGCACACACCTCCTGGTAGAGATGTTTTAGATACGCCCACAATTCATTCATGGCTCCCAGCAGAAGATGCTTCAGAATTAACTTATATTTTTCCTGACTCACTCTAGGATCAATCAGTTTTTTAAAGAACATGCTTTCCTTTTATTAGAGACTGATACATATCTGATGCTAGCTGCATTCACTGCTCCTGGGGTATCCATGCTTCTGGATCCTCTCAGCTAACAAAAGAAATATGTGTGTATACTAACTCCTGAATATATCTATTCATATTTCTCTATGTAGACATCTGCATCCACATTAAGGTAAATATGAGCTCATATTGATGTCTTCCAATCTAAGCAATTGCACCATGAATCATTCCTGTCTTCTCCCCATGACCCTAACCATCCACTATCTATTACTTCATTATTAACTTTCATTATACAAGTTCTTTAGTTTTTACCATGATGATTAAGGTAGATATTATTAAAGTAGTGTGTAGTAAAATCTGAAATGAGTTAGTAAAGCAGATTATTGTTTTAATCAGAAAGCTAGAACTTATTTTTTTAAAATTTTAAGTTCCATTCATTAGTACATCTTATTATATCAAGAGTTTTGAAAATGTTGTTCCATATGATTGGTGTGTTTGCTCTATGAGTGGATTCTATCTGCTCTACACCTCATTAAATCAAAATATAACCAAATTCTAACACAAGTTTCAGAGTTTTGGTTTTTTTTTTTTTTGTTGTTGTTGTTGTTTATTTGTTTATTTTACTGATACCACTGCCCCTTACATTTTATATTATGCTTATTTTTAAAAATCTCAACAAATCACCTCAGGATATATTAGGAATACAGGAAATATCAATTCATTACTTTTTATCTTTCTCTTTTGCGGTCGTTATGTTTTCTTACCACTTATTTTATGTAGCAAATTGAGGTTAAAAAAATGGAGCTATTCAAACTTTAATGACAGTTTTATAATGCATCAAATAGCCACTGAAAACAAGTTGTCTAATTTTCCCATTCTAAGCCAGTCTTTCATAAATTGAGGTGCAATGACCCAACACCTGTGTCTGACAACCTAGGTCACTTGTTAACAAATGTGAGCTCTTGGGCTCCACACAGCTTACCTTAGTAACTTCAAGGTAGGAGCTAAGGATAAGATTTAACAAGCTCCCTGGATGATTCTGAGGCTCAATTACTAAGCCATTGCTTTATGTGTTCTACCTGGAATTAGGTAGAGGTTGGATACCCAAATAATAGAGGTTTTGTGTCTCCTAATTGGCTATCCTTCATCATGGGGCCCTGTAAGAAATAAATGTTTCTAATTTGCTTTCATTATCTTTTTTGAAGACATTAATTAATACCTAGTAAATTATTGAGTGTTCAAAAATAGGAAACATCCTTTTAGGTGAAATTAAAACCTAAACAAGGTACAGGTTGATGTGAAATCCTAAGGAATTTGGCCATTGATGCTTTCTGGAACAGTTATGGGAGAAAAGAAAAGAAATACATATTGGAAAATTGCACAACTTACTTAAAAACTGTGAATGAGATGTCTGTCAGAAGGAAGCTTTTAACTTACATATGAAATTGAAGTAAGTAGCTTCGTGAGAAATTACCTTACAAAAATGTGCCAAGCCAAAGAATCAACATTAAATCTCCATTTTCTAAGTTTAAAAATAAAGTCTCTAAAAAGTAAACCATACCTCCCCCAAAAAATTCTTCTTCTTTTTACTCTTTCACAATTAATTAGAAAATATTTTATTTATTAATCAATTCTTAATCCTTCCTTGTCTAAGTAATTAATATCTGACAGTTGGCAATTTAAATGTGTTTTTACATTTCCTGTCCTTTTGGCTAGCATTGTCCAATCTAGTGACTGCAAAATCTTCAAGGTGCAGCTTGTCCTATCTTTAAGGACCAAAATCACTTCATAAAATTTCTTCAGGAAAATAAGTGTCACATCTCTCTGGAGTTTCATCCATGTAATAATGCCCAAAGGCAAGAGAAATGAGGCAGCATAGATAAATAATCCCTTCATTTTCTAGTATAGTTCACTGCCACTCCAGCTGGTATAAACAAGTCTGGGGACTGCTTTCAAGCTTGGAAGCTCAAGGCAGCTCCTTGAATCCATAAATCAAACACTTGTCTATATTATCTCTCTTACTGTCATTTACACAAACTCTTTGTGAACGTATGTAATTTCCTCCTCTCTCTTCATAATATCAAGACCACAAAATCTTTCCTCTTGAATATTTTTGCCTCCCCATGTGTTTTACGAAGATAAGTTTTATGGCTGACTGACAAGTTTCCCTCGTTCTAATGATCCTTTCATTCAAGAAAACAAATAAACAACAAAAGACAGCTACTTCCAGATATATATGACCATATATCATACTTTTCTATGTTCAAAGCCTTTTCTCCAACAGTCTATTTCATACAGACCAAAACATTTTTTTCTGATCAAAAATAATCTATATCAATGCATTATTATGTAATCATTATTATAATATTATTAGTATTTTTAACTACATATACTGAATATTAGATTAATAATCTTCAATTTTTAATGGTGCCATTGTTCACACACATACACACACACATACATAAACACAGCACACACTCTTTTTTCTTTACTTATAAATATTTTTGAGGACAATTATGTTTGATGAAAAAAAAAACAATTAAAAAATGTTTAGTGTCTCTAGTTTACATAGCAACAGCAAACCAGATTGTAAATGAAAATATTATAACATTTCCCAAATTCTGTTTTATGCAAAACTACTGTTCAGAAAATCTTAGTAGATTTACAAAGATATAAAAACCAAATGTTATAAAACTGTTTATGAAACAAGTTTTTAAAAATAAAGTTTTTGAAAGCAGAATTTTTCTACATTTTTCACATGTTTATAAAAATTGTGAACTCCAAGAAAGATATAGAATATGTTGCACCCAAAACTTATTATGAAATAAAAATATACTCTCAACTTACAATTCTGCTCTAAAAAAATCTCCTTCATCATATTTTAGCTTTTATATGAAATATAGCTTGGATAATACCCTTGTTATATTATATATTTTGCATCTATTTTCTGATTACCTGTCTTATTTCCCAGAATCAAAGACGTTGTTTTATTCATAATCCAATGTATTGTCAGTATTCATAATACAAGTGGAATGCTTTATTTATACACATACTTATTTTCATTTAATAACAAACTATATTATTATCTTTATCTAATTTTGATTTTATGTCATTTAGAAGGTTAGTTATCTCTATTATAAATTCATTAAATAAAATTTCAAACTATTTACTAATAAGGAAGTAAACCTATTAAATATGAACAAAATATTTGAAAATAATTTTCTCAAAAGAAGACATACAAATGGCCAAGAAATACATAAAAAGTGCTCATCGTCTCCAATCTTTAGAGAAATGCAAATTTAAACCATAACTAGACGTTACCTTCTACCTTTTTCTTTGGTTATTATTGAAACAATGAAAGACAATTAGTGTTTTTGAGAATGTATTGAAAAGGAAAGCTGTATGTACTGTTGAGGGTATGAAGAATTACTACAGCCATTTTGAAAAGCAGTATGAAAGCTGCTGAACAAACTAAAAACAGAATTTCTATAATTTCTATAAGATCCTGTTTGTGAAAAGCATGTCTGCACTATCATATTAATTGAAATGTTATTCACAATAACCAAGTCATAGAAATGAGATGATTTTAAATGTTTTCACCACAAAGTAATGATAAATATATGAGGTGATGAATATGCTAACTAAACCAATTTGATCCTTTCACAAAGTATACAGACAATAAATCATCACATTATATTCCCCAAATACACACACTTATTATTTACAATTAAAAATAAAATAAAATTTAAGGTAAAAAATACAATTATGGTACAGGACAACAGATTGTTGTCTTCTTCACTCATGCATTCCAAGTATCCATAATACTGTTTTCAATATAATGGGAATTCAATAAATAATTGGTGAGGACAGGAAAAAAATAAGTAAATGAAATCATGTTGCTAATTGTATTACATGGATTTGGATGAATTCTACAATTACTAGATATTGTCAAACTGTATAGAAAAGCAAAGACTGAGTATATGCTTATTGCATATACTCAGCATGATATGTACTTATAAATGCAAAACAGATGGAAAGAAAAGGGATGAAAATAGGTCATCAAACAGTAAATATGTGAAATAAAGAAAAACATGTCAAGAAATATTCTTATTCCTTATAAATGTATGTGAATTTTTAAGCACATATGCATATGAGAATGTGTATGTGCACATGCTTGTTTTACAGCACTGCATATTCTACCCTTCTTTCTGATGTTAGGAATTTGAGTACTTTTGTCCTTGTATTATGGCTAAATGGAGTACTGTTTTATTTTACTTTGCGATGTAATCTTTTTAAGTACATGGGTGTGTTCTGGTGTGTGTGCATGTATGTGTGCGTGCGTGTGTGTGTGTGTGTGTGTGTGTGTGTTATTTTGTCAAGAAAATAATGATGATTCTTTAAAGTGCATGAAAATTTTAATCACATTACCTTGTGTTCTCAGGTAAGCCAAACTTTCCATTTCTCCAAGCAACAAGAACTGAATAGTGGAAAAACTTCCTTCAAATTAATGTAGCACTCCTTGCCTTTTAATGATAGCGATCCTGAATCAGTTCTTATATTACAGTTATTAGGGTTTTTTGTTGTTGTTTTGCCTTTATATAATATACTAAAATATATTCATCAGGGTTCAACACAAAAAAATGGACCTAAAGGAGTAGATAGATGATGGATGGACAGACAGATGAAGAGATTGATTAAAAGGAATGGGCTTTCTGTTTAAAGTAGCTGACAGTTCCAAGATCTATAATCATCAAACCTGGAGACTCATGGAAGCCAAGATTGTAGTTGCATTCTGAAGGCTGGTAGCCTCAAAACCTAGGATGAGCTGTTTCGGTTTGAGTCCACATACAGGCAATGACAAATGCTCTATTTTGATGATATTTAGGCAGAAACAATCCATTGTTTAACCATCTTTTCATTTTATTCAGGCCTTCAAATGATTGGATGAGACCTACTCATACTGGGGAAGATAATCTTTGATACAAATATTCCTCACACTCAGAAACTTCCTGAAAATCACACCATAATAATGATCAAACAAATATTTGTTCATCCCATGGCACCACCAAGTAGATACATAAAATAAACCATAACATGAGTTGATAGACATGTACTATTATGGTGACTGTAATTTTTAATTTTTAGTGACAAATGTGGAAAAATTTTGTATGCTTCATTCTTTTTCCCCCGGATAGTTCAATTAATAAATTTTTCTGTGATTTGTTCTTCCTTTACTTGGCTGGTGTCTTTGAGTGTGTACACTCTGGTTGAACTCTTTGTTAGATGAACAATACAATAACTCCTGGTGTGACCTTGTGATCCTGCTCTTTACTGGTTCCTCTGCTTTTAAGGGCATCATTATTTTAAAGTGTACCTTTATTTGGTCTTGCCCTTGATGTACCTTCTTCCTCCTAATCTTTCCTTAAGATCCTCCCTGGGCTTAGATAATCTTTTCTTGCCTACATCAAACTACATGTCTTTGCTAGTCTTTGCATAACTCACACTGATGGCAGGCATCCTCTTTTAAATGCAGCTTAAGTCACAGCTTTCACTCAGGCAACAGGTAGTGAAAAGAGCATGAACTTTAGAAGTAGACAGGTCTAGGCACCATCACCTGCTTTCTAATTACTGTGGTGTGTGTGATCTTTAGAAAAGGAGTTAACTCTTTCGAACGCCTTCCTTCCTGTTTTCTCATTTGTAAGATGAAGACCAAAAACAAGACAACAAAAATCAAACCTCATAACTTTATAATTAATGTTAAATAAATAATTGTATATGGTTGGAGGTAGACAATTTAATAACTACATATTTTGTGAGCAATTGCTGTGTATAAGTTACTCAGATATTTGTAGTTATTGTTTTTGCAAGGGAATTTGATTGATTAAATTTGTTTGCTAACAAATTCAGCATGTAGTTAAAAAAAAAAAAAAAAAGTCTGGAACCAGACCCAAACCAGAGCACTTGTTCAAACCTGGTTCTGCTAGTTGTCAACATTTATGAACCTGGAGATGAGGCAAGTAAATTAATTTCCTGCCTGTATTTTCTCATTCTAATTTTAAAGTTGATCTAGTATCCATCTTATAAGGTTGTTGTGAGGTTTAAATAAATAGCTGTGTTTCAACATTCTTGATATATTTTTCTATATATTCAAGTGGTTTGGCAAAGTTTTCTATACATTTTCAATGGTTTGATCACAAGCACATATTAAAGCTGTGTTGGTGATTGCTACAGAATTCACATACTTGTCTAGTTTCCTAATATTCACGGATTTGCTGAGTGGTTACTCTGATTTGAAATCTACACTTTTAACTTTTAGGATAAAATTTTGCTGCATATGTTGATAATGTTTTAAATAATCCCAAACTTTTAAATGTTTTTATTAATATAAATTGTACTTTCTATTTCTAAATTTGGGGAATTGATAGTTATTAATATTGAACTATATTTTAACACATTTTTATTCATAATCCAATGTATTGTCACATTTCTAAGTATGATTCAATATTCATAACTATCAATTTTTCTAAAAGCATATAAAAATTCAGTATCCTACTGGTGCAATTATCTATACTATTTAAGACACTGTAATTTAATTCATGTCTCTCCTGAATGTGACTCTTTGGATGAAAGGAAATTAATCAGATGAATAAATTTAATTATGCAAATTGCTATTTTATGCCTTCCATCTTAGTAGGTTTAAAACTACTATTGTGTAGTTAATTGGCAAGTCTTATGCTGACATTCAAACATACTTTTTCAACTAAATATATTCATTATTGTTTTATTTCAATCACTCAAGATCCCTAAGTTATTTAATTTCCTTCTATCTGAAGTAGGTGTACTTCTCAGATAGAGGTAAGTATACTTCTGTGATAGTCCATAATGACAATCCTGGTAGTGATGAACTATAATTTTGTCCCCTTAAGATGGAATATGGTAAACTAGATATGATACTTTCATAATTAGTTTACAAAGATTTGTGGTTTCTATCTTGCAAGCAGACTTTGTATTGCCTTCTTAGTTTCCAGCTTTGAAGTACACTTTTAACTTTAAGAGATCATGCTATAAGAAACAGAGTGAGAATATAAACCTTTGGTTCCTGCACCCCAGAAAGAACTGAGTCATACCAATAAGTAGTATAAGTGAAGAAGAGGACTTCCCTCAGTTGAGCTGTTGAATGAGAGACTGCAGACCCTGGACTGATCTCAGAGTGAGGCCTAGTGAGTGGACATACCTCAGAGCTAAGCCAGTCTCAGAGTCCTGCTAGTTGTCAACATTCTGACCTACAGAAGCTATGAGGTAATAAATATGTGTTAGTTTAAGCCATTAAATCTTGGGTAATTTGTAACACAGCACAAGTTAACAATACAACCTGAAAGGTAAGAATAATAGCATTTCTCAGTGCTGTAAGTCAAACCCTTTCTTCACTACAGAATGGCAAATTGTGGTTTCATCTATACAATTTCAATTCCAATAAAAATATTATTACTAGTTATAAAATATATGTGAGAGAAAATAAATATCTTTCTATACATTACTAATCATGTATAAGAAATAAAAAGAATAGATCATATTTGTACTTGGGGGAATATTTTTTCAAAGAGTGGACAGATTGGATTTCTTAAAGTAGTTAAAGGAAATTTTTGCCTAAAACAAATTACAAATGGTAATTATCCTGTTGTTTTACATTTAGGAAACACAGACAATTATTTTGTTGCAAGAACTTTCCCAGTCATACTTCTCAAATATAGTCATATATATAGTCAATATATAGACTATAATTCAATATAGTCAATATGAATTCTATTTAACATAGTAATAATTAAGTCATGACCTAGTCACCCACATTGAGGAGTAGAACAAGAGCAACACTTTTTTCTGAGTGTTCCTTTTGGTGGTACCTTTCTGTTTCTTCCAAGGAGGTATTTACTGCTTTAAATTATATACTTATTACTCTTTTACTCTGAAAAGTTTGCTACTTATGTCTATATATTAAAAATATCATATTTTCTTTGAAAGTATGCATGAAATTACAAAATGTCAGATAGTGTGACTGGCTCAGATCAATTGATTACAAGGTAAATTAAGGAAATATAATTTTTTACATTCTCAGAAAAATAAACAATAATATTATATCAAAATTTTAGCATACAGTTAATTTAATCATCCAAGTTTTAAAGGAAAGAGAATAACTGTTCTACTCTGTTTTATTATACTGAATTTCCAACAAAAGTATCCAAGTACTGTGACTACAGTATTGCATGTCCAACTAGATAACTCTCGGGAAATATTTATTAAACCTTTTATGTATGACACAAGTTCAAAAGAAAACAAGGTTTGCATTATTTAGAATACATCATAATCTACTTTGCATTAGGAAATATAATGCAGATATTAGTATAACATGAAGAAACTGATACAACTTGTATCAGGTCATAGCAAGATAAAATTGGGCAGATTTAGTTTGAGTAAAACTTGAAAATATTTGGTTTAGTTATATCTGGAACATGAAATTTTTAATATATTGCCAACATATAGGAGCATCAACTGCTTACTTGGAGTAGACTCACAGCTCAAGAGGAACAAGCTTCTCCTAGAAGCTTCACCCAACACCAAGCTTGCTTAGCTATAAGAAAGGATACACAGTAGGAACTGAACAGCATATATAGCCACAGCCTAGAAGAAACCTTATGATTTCCAAGGCAGAGTTTTGGTGCTATAAACACACGAACAGTCTTTAAAGATAATACTGAGTACATGTTGACAACCTGAAGGAGGATATTAATACTGGTTCATTCTGCTTTCCTGACTTGGAAGTGGCTTAGCTTCTAGATGCACCAGATTCACCATCAGATGTTCACAATAGTAAAAAAGTATTTAGTTATATAAGCAGTCTTTGCTCAAATTCTCACTTAAATTAAAATCTGAAAACTCCTAACAATTCCTTTCATTAATATTGTCAGATTGGGCTGGGGATGTGGCTCATGTGGTAGCGCGCTTCCCTGGCATGCGTGCGGCCCGGGTTCGATCCTCAGCACCACATACAAACAAAGATGTTGTGTCCGCTGAAAACTAAAAAATAAATATTAAAAAATTCTCTCTCTCTCTCTCTCTTTAAAAAAAATATTGTCAGATCAACCAAGGGTTATGTCCTAAGCTGTGCTTTAAGTTGGAATAGTGGATAATGGACCAGCTGTTCATTTTTTTTTTTGGTTTCACATACATCCTGGAATTATTTGAAGTTATTTTTCAAGACTAGAAGTCAATCATTTTGTTTATAACATGATTCTGAAGTTTAGTGATACCACTGGTTTCTGGCTCTAGATCCTAGTCATTACAATATATCCTTAGGAAGTTATTTGATTTTATCTAAGGCATAGGACAGAGCATGTCATAAGAACAAGTCAAATGGAATTGTTAAGGAGTGTAGATTATTCAAGTACTTCAAAGAAGAACTACTGCATAGCAACATAGAATGAGGATTGGGATAGATGGCTTTAGAGATGTAGGAAGCAGTAAAACATGCAAGATCTTATACATTAAGGAGTACCCAAATAATTTTCTGCTTTGAAAAGTCACTGAAAGAGAGAAAGCATTATATTCACAAACCAGACTGGTGAAGGTGTATCTAGGCTGTAATAAATTACTATGGAAAGTGACAATGTGAAGGAACTCAAAGGATGAAATAATTTGCCAGGGAGAGAATTCATTGGACACCCCGATTGTTTGACTCATGTGTAATATACATATACTCAGTTTTTTGTATAATTAAAATTAAATAACATACTTATTACAATGACAAGCATACTTATTAAATGATATGTATTGATAAAATAACATTTGTAATAGAGGATACATAAAATGATAAAGATAACATTTAACCTTAGTGAATTGGAAGAAAACAGCAAAGTACATAGAAAAAAAGGAACTGGTAAATATTGACACAAGTAATGAGAAAAAGTGTCATGATTTTAGTTCTACTTGACAATTCGTGTCAATAGAGAGTATTTAGTTTCATTAATTAAGAAATAGAATACTGATAGAAAAGCCAAAGAATCTATTTAAATTGTATCATTATTGCTGATTGATTGATTAAATATTCAAGTGCAATGACTAACTTGCTATCTTTTCAAAATGAAATTGAATTTTTACAAGTTAATTTAGTCAAGACCCAGGAAAAATTGAACCTCTTAGAATACTGAATATACCCCTATTCTTAAGAATTATTTTGAAATAAAAATCTATACTATATGATATCTTTTTTTTGTATCAAATCATATATCTGTAACTTCCTGGGAAGTTTCATATCTATGGTAATTAACAATATATCATGAAGTATTTCAGGCTTATTTTGCACAAACAGTTCCATTTTATGCTTATTTACATTTATCTTTATTGGCATTAAAGTTTATTACTATTGAATGTGTCTCTTTTATATGTTTGAAAAAATTACAACTCCTACTTAATTATTATCCTTAGAATTTTACCATATAATATTAACAGAAGTTTGAGAAATTGTAAAATGAATCACTAACTTTCATGCCCACAGAAACCAGGACATCAGAATGCTCTATTTTTTCCCCTTGTTCTCAGTTTACAGGCCAGTAAAATAGCTTGATTTTTCCCTAAATTCTTATTTTATAAGTTATATTATTTGATATTGTTGTTCAAGAGAATTTGTGGTTTATAAAGTTTAATGTTACAAATGTTCTGCCTTTTTTTAATTAAATAGTAGAATTCTATTTTTCTTCAGCTAATAAAAACATTAAATTAGCAAAATATTTTTAACTTGAATTATTTTAATCCATCAATTAATGACAGATACATTGAATTCAAAATTTAAGAAAGAGTCAATATAAGTAAAAGATTAATCATAACAATAAGACGAATATGTTTGGTACTGATTCTCAAAATAACCACGAAATCTTAAAATATTTATTTCAAACAGTGTTTTTGAGAAAAATAAACATTTCATTTTACTCTTTTACAACTTTTACTTCTCTTATACTTAATGAGACATAACACTGTGGGACAATCGGCTTCCGTTCTGTTGACAACAGCAGAAGCATTCTTTAATGCATTTTTTGATGTTCTATCAGGAGAAAATCAATGCAAAGAGAGGGAATATCTCTAGGCTTTTCTGCTCCTATGCTTCACTTTTATTCTTGGAATTCTTGACTTCCAAAGAAAGTCAAAATCTTCCAAGTGTAAGTCTAACCAAGACTCTTCACTATATACTTGAGGATAAACTGTTTAGTAAAAGAAAATGCAGCTTAAATATACCAATTGTTTGAAGTATATCTTTAACTTGCAATTCCCAAGGTTGGGGTGGGAAGTTTTATGTACCTAATGTTTTTCTACAGGAAAGTCTTTAAGAATTTTAGGGAGTGCTTGAAGGAATAAGGCAGTATATACAGTGTCTATAAACTGAGTACTAAAAGTTTTGGCAAGGGTGCTATTGCTCCTGTCATATATTTCAGGAAATTGGCCACTAGGGGAATATGTATCTTCTGTGGTGTTAGAAAAGAAAATGCTAACAGAGGTAAGGCTTTGGATTTTACATTTTATTTTCAACTCTGAAATTTAGCCTCACAATTGTATTTCATTGCATATATTATAACCCTGTCATGGTAGCCATGATGACAGACAAAGATTAGAACTTCACAAGTATTTTCAGTGCTTTAGAACAGTATTTGGCTTTGTAAGAAATAAAGAGAAACTATACCCCATGCCACCATGATTTCAATTTTCTTTTATTAAATTTCTAAAGAAGATAGAAAAGTGCCAATTGTCACTTGGAACTCAAAAGACCCATTTAGATTGACAGACATAGATAATTTACTCATTGCCATAAAATTTCACAGTTTTCTCAAAACAAGATATATTATCACCACCTTGCAAGGTAACAGTTATATAAATGTAGTCTCTATAGGCAAGGAATTTATAATCACTTCCAGTTTCATTAGGGAATTACTAAAGAAAGAAGTTAAACTGTGCAACTAGTTGACACAATAAATAATCAAATATTGCTGTTCACTTTTGATAAAATAACATTTATAATAAATGATACATAAAAAGATAAAGATGACAATTAATAAAAAATGAGAGAATTTCTAAAAGTAGGAAATAAGCAATAGATGGGAAGAATTTATAATAAGAAAAAGGATAGCTTTTATCACTGTTATTTAACATTACTGGATGGCATATAAATTATGTGATAAGACAAGAAAAATAAATTATAAATTTACATTATATGAACTATATAAAACTTTCAGGAGTGTCTAGAATGCAATAAGTGCACCCTAAACGATTTCAAGTTTTATTATTTATAGATGATAAGGGTCACTATCAGGGCAATCCAAAAAATAAATAGAATACATTTTTTTCATCATAATAAGTTTAGTACAGTGTCTGATTACTAAAATCAATAAATTCTTACACAATTATATTAACAAATTTGAGTATTTCCTTATAAAAAATACCATTTCAATATAATAGAAATCTATTTTTGATTGTCAAAGATTTCTGAAATAAATTTGGAATTTTTATTGGAAAATAAAATAATATGCAAACATGTCAGAGTTTCAACCCTTCCAATTTAATGTATTTGCAAGTTAATATAAATAGTTAAATGCATTTTTTTTATACTAGGGATTGAACTCAGAAGTACTCAACCACTGAGCCATATCCCCAGCCATATTTTGTATTTTGTTTAGAGATATGGTCTCAGTGAGTTGCTAAGCACATTGCCATTGCTGAGGCTGGCTTTGAACTCCTGTCTCAGCCTCCGGAGTCACTGGAATTATGGGCGTACACCAAACCGCCCAGCTTAAATGCATTTTTTGTAGCATGATAAAGTAAATTTAAATATAATGGAAAGATCAGTAAGCAGAAGCAATGCAGCTGATTCCCTTAAAGAAAAACAGTGAGGGGAAGGATTTATAATGTATGTCGTTCTTATTTTAAACACAAATAATTAGAACACATTAATTAGAAAACTAAATTGTAAGATTAATAAAATTTAAGTGGGGTCCCAAGAACTTATTTATACAAAATTGCAATTTCTAAGAGATACGAGAAATATATTTAAAGCTAGATGCAGATGCAGTGGCACACACCTGTAACCCAGTGGCTTAGGAGGCTGAGGCAGGAGGATCACAAGTTTAGCAAAGCCAGCCTTAGTAACTAGTAACTTAGGGAGGCACTAAGCAATTCAGGGAGACTCTGTCCCTAAATAAAATGTGAAAAAGGTCTGAGGATGTGGCTCAGTAGTTAGGTCCCTTGGGTTCAATCCCAGCTACAAATAAATAAATTAATACTTATATCAAATATTGATTTTGTAATTGGTTCTCCATTGAAATCATATATATGTATAATAAATTTTTTTTGTATATATAATTTCATATATTTGAAAAGTGAATTTTGATAATTTTTCCATTAGTTATGTGATAATATAATCTTTATTCTATAGTCTATTTATAGTGTTAGAAAATGAATTTACACTTGAACATTTACTTTTCTCAAAGTGAAATGATGCATTCATTTACTTAAAAGAAAATTTTGTGTTAATATTCATATTGAGTGGTTTCTTAAAAAAATGGTAATTTGCTGAATATGGAAAT
Source organism: Marmota marmota marmota (assembly GCF_001458135.2). Taxonomy (NCBI): domain Eukaryota; kingdom Metazoa; phylum Chordata; class Mammalia; order Rodentia; family Sciuridae; genus Marmota; species Marmota marmota. The sequence continues at coordinate 1,433,713 of NW_026000019.1, forward strand.
ATGTGAGATAAAATTGTATTTAACTTCTTTCCTTCCCATGTAATTGCTTTCAACAGGAATCAGGAAGATTTCTAGAATTTAAAAATAAATTATATTAAGGAAAAGACTATGTTGAAAATATTGCAAAACAAATCACCAGCAAGAAGACACTAGGCGGGCTAGGGATGTGGCTCAAGAGATAGCGCGCTCACCTGGCATGCGCGGGGCGCTGGGTTGATCCTCAGCACCACATAAAAATAAAATAAAAGATGTTGTGTCCACCGAAAACTAAAAAATAAATATTAAAAAAAATTTTTTTCTCTCTCTCTCTAAAACAAACAAACAAAAAAAGACACGAGGCATAAAATTATTACTATGTACTCACAGAGAGGAATGTTGGGAAGTGAACAATCCACTTGGCATAATATATGGATTAATTTTCCAGGAGAAAGACCCTTCTGACCCTGTTACCTTTACCTTGTTTTAGAAAAATATAGAAATTGAGAAATTAACTGTTTCAAAAGGTTATAAACACAGTGCAGTGCACCAGGAAGCTTGGATTAGGTGGTAGGTACCTATAAGAAAATGTCTAATGAAAAAGTCATCCTTTTACTGGAAATTTGAATGTTTAGAAAATGTTAGGATTTTGCTTGGGAAAGAGATGGGACAGGGAGAAAGTTGAGGGAATGGAGAATACCAGGTTTTTGCCCTCAGGCAGGCATTGCTAGGCTAAGTTTTGGAAAACAAGCTCTTTACAGGTCAAATATATTTCTATGTAAATAAAATTGTACACACTATTTTTAAGGTTATCTAACTATAAAAAAGTGGTGTGGGGTGGAACATCACTATTCATAATGGCCAAGAAATGGAAACAACCTAAGAGCCTTTCCACCTATGAATTGATTTTAAAAACAAAACAAAACTTGGTACATATACACAATGGAACACTATTCAGCCATAAAAAGAATGTAGTACTGTGACAGCATGGATGGTAACAGAGATCATTATGTAATATGAAGTAAACTGGCACATGTTCTAAAATATAGCATCTAAAACAGTTAATCTAGAAGTTGAGATTAGAATGGGTATTTCCAGAGCTTCAGTACAATGGGAAAGGAAGGAGATGGGGAAAAGTCAATCAATGAGTTAAAGATACATAGAAGTAAGATACTTTGTTTTGCTATGGTACAGTAGGTGACTATGGCTAATGACAATTTACTGTATATTTCAAAAGTTAGAAGAGATTATTTGAATTATTTTACCATAAAGAAATGGTAGATATATAAGGCGATAGCTAAGATTAACATCATTTAAACTCTAGATAAGGGAGAGGGATGGAAGGGTAGGGGAGGGGGCAGGGGCTTAGCAAGGATGGTGGAATGTGATAGACATCATTATCCAAAGTACATGTATGAAGACATGAATTGATGTGAATATGCTTTATATACAACCAGAGATGTGAAAAATTGTGCTCTATATGTGTAATAAGAATTGTAATGCATTCCACTATCATTTATTTAAAATAAATAAATAAATAAATAAATAAATATTACATAATGTGTTTATGCATCAAAACATCATGTTTGCTGATTAATATGTAAAATTTTATGTTTTCATGTAATATTTATGTTTTTTAAACATTTTTTAAAATTTATGTTTTCATAAATGAAAGTAATTTAATATTTTTTTGAAAAGGAAGAAAAACAAGATCATCCATGAGCCAAGCCATAAAGTAATAATCATGTCAGAATATTGAAGTCTTACAGAATATATTTTGTGATTACAAGAACATTAAATTTGAATTATAATATTTAATACTCTTAGTTTAAGCAAGAATGACATTATATTCATGTATGAATTCTCTCTCTCTCTGAAACTTATTCTCTCTGAAAAGCATTATCTAGAAAACAATATTCTATTAAATACTGTACTTAGTTAAATTGAATATGTTTTTTATTGCTAATAAGATGTATCTATTCAACATTGGTATAATGTCTATTAATTCAATTTAAGTAAGTAATATTTTGCTAGAATCTATGGTTTTATTGTTTCAAGAATGAGACTATGTCTATGAGAAATCTTAAAAAAGATTCAAATATCTGTCTGAATGTCACATTGATAAGTCTAATTCAAATACTTAATGGAATTTTAAAGTTTAATGAGCTTTTCAGGGTTCATTAAACTTTTAAACTCTAACATTTACTGGACTCAAATGAACATTTTTGAGGGGTAAAAGTCACATTATATTATTAAGACAAAAGTAAACATGAACTTTTTTTAATTTTTGAAGTGGCAGCATATTTTTTGTTGTTTTGTTCATTTTTTTTTCAGTATTGAGGAATATCAGTATATAAAACATTTAATTCATCCCCCAAAATATCATGATTACTTATGTGCATTACTCAACATGGACTGATTTTTAATTAAATTCATTGTAACATACATGTAACATAAATTTTATACATATTTATGGTATACAATTTGATGTTTCAATAAATGTATATATTATGTAATGTTTAAATCCAGTTGAAATATATCTTTCTCCTCAAAAAGTTAGAATTTCTTTGTGTTGAGAACATTAAAACATGCCATTATGGAAAACAATAAAGAGGTTCCTCAAAACATTAACAAGTAGAACTACAGTTCATCCAGCCATCTCACTACTGGGTATGTATCCCAAGAAATGAAATCAGTATGTTGAAGGAATATCTGTGCTTCCATGTTTATTTGAGCACTATTCACAATAGGCAAGAAATGTAAGTCTAAGTGTCCTTCACATAAGATAACAAAAATGTGGCACATGTCCCCATGAATTCTTGTCCCTTCCTTGTCAGGACTCTATTTTAATGGCCCAGAATAAATTATTTTCACTCTGTACTACATATTTTTTTAACTAAAAGATAGGGGAACTATTTTCCACCCTATCCTGTTAGAAATAAGAAAGTAATAAATGAAGATTAAAAATTTTCAGTGTCCCTAAAGAATTTCATTTTCTTAAGGCTTATCTGCCATATAATACATTAACACTATGATGAAGTGAATCACACAAGTCAGAATTCTAAGGTCCAGATCTGTGTTATCAACTATATACTGGATATTTTTTTCCCTTTACCTCTTCATTATTACTCCATAAAGTCTTTCACATGGAGCACCTTCATAACTAGGAATCTAGACATACTAGGTCATCTGTATTTTTTGTCTCCAATTTCTAACTTCCATTTATCTTTTAACTGTTTGCAGAGAGTTGATTTCTACTACATCACTCCTTTGAAGTTTCTTTCCCTCATGTCTCTGAAAATTTTAGAATTTGACTAACTCATTGGCAGTCTTCAATTTCAATATTACTCGAAAAGAGTTTTCATCGATGATGATTTTTTTTGATCTATCAATACTCCACTTTTGGTTTAATTACGTGTTAGTGAATGCATCTTCTCCATCACCACGATAATCTTTTCTTTTACCTATAGTCCTATGCTTTGTATATTGCTTTACCTGAAGCTCAATACATTTAAAATTCTGCATCCTATTACATATACCTTCTTTCAGTAAAAAAAAATTGATTTCAAATTTCATTTACATATCTGTGATTCATCACATTATTTATTTATTTGCTGTTTTAGATATACATGACAGAAGGGTATATTCTGACATGTTATACATACATGGGGTACGACCCATTACACATTTTTTGTTTTTTTACCTGTCTGAGATCTTATTAGCAGGACTGTGGCAGCCAGTCACAGAAGAGAAGGGAGGAGGGAGAGAGAGNAGAGAGAGAGAGAGAGAGAGAGAGAGAGAGAGAGAGAGAGAAGAGAAAGGAGGGGGGAGAGGGAGAGAGACCCATTACACTTTTGATCCCGTTCTTGTGGTTGAACATGACATGGAATTACATTGGTCATGTATTCATATATGAGCATAGGAACATTATGTCTGATTCATTCATTGCATTATTTTTGTTGCATAAAATTAATCCAAATTTAGTAGCTTAAAGCAACAAAAACACTTATTCTTTTCAGTTTCTATGCATTGACTCTGATGTCAGTTAAAGAGCAGAGCATACTAGTCAGACTGTGGACTGGGATTGCAGAGATCTGAAACCCCAAGTGGGACTTACAGATTTGTTTCCAAGAGGGGTTGCTCACATGACTGTCATTTTTAGGGAAAACTCATTTCCTCCCCACATGATAACAGCCCAGTGACTCCCTTCTCTCCTGAGAAATGGCCCACTGGAAGAAAGTGAGAGCAAAGGGAAGCTCTCATATTTATGACAAGGACTCAAAATGAGTTGCATTTGCAATATTATATTTGTTTGCAGTGAATCATTATGTTCTACCTGATCTAAGGCAAAGATATTACTTTTCATTTTTCAAAAGGAAGAGTAATTTGTAGGCGTATTTTAATACTAACAGCTTTATTAGTATCTATGTTCAGTCTGGATTTCTTTGTGAGGATGATTGATAAATGTGCTTACAACTTAACATATTACCTAGATCCTTCTTTTGTTTTTTATACCCCAAACCTTTGAACAGAATTAATTTTCTTATTAGTGCTAGTTTCCTCCTTTATTCCTTCTTTAATTTTTCCAACACTGTGAATTAACTCTCCAAACCTCCCTCTAGACAATTGGGAAGCAATCAATTCTGCATTGGTACATAACATTCAACCTAAAAGTGTCTCTTACTACATATATATCCAGAGAGTTACACATTCCACATTAGGGAGACATTTCCAACCTAATGAACTAATTACTTTGCTCAGTATTGAATATATAGGATTGAACAAAAAATATCTTGAGGTTTTAGTATAATGGCCAAATTGTGAAAAGTGAAAAGTATACAATAATAATCTAAAATAGGGCATATTATGTTTACTAGAATGAGTAACACATTGAGCTGTATTTTTATAAATGTGTATTATTTGTTCATATACTTTATATTTCATTGAGATAGAACTAATGAAAGCATACCTGAGTTTTATTATAATTGGTTATAAGTCTTATAATATTATATGCAAAATAGTTTAGCATCATTACTTCCAAGAAATTTAATTAAATTGATGAAATTAAGAAACTTCCAGTCTTCTTCCCTTGTTTATAAACTTCTGGCATAAAGACATCTGCAGTTTTGTATGATGTATTTGACATGATGCAACTTTCATATGAATCTGAGTTTTAAACCTTTTCAGATGATTTTTTCTTTGTAGTTTCCTATTCACATCATAGACATTGGTGCCATTTTGGACAGCTTTGTATTTTGCAATTTACTTTTTTCTTTTTCCCAAAAGCAAACCAACAATGCAGTATACCCGTGTAGTTATACACTGTCACTTATTATTTCAATTATTTGATGTGACTTGCTCTTTTAGAATTTTTATAGTGCATCTACTTTCACTCTATTTGCTCTCCTCAGAAATTTTTGCATAGTCTCCGAGGAATATGTTAAAGAATACTGTAAGTGTATTGCAATTCATTTTAAATCTAATTCTCTTCATATCCTAATAAGTAAACTTTAATCATTGTTGGGTACCTTCACTTTGTCTCTCCTGAGAGGAGTAATTTCTCTGTGTATCAAATCTGTCTGGTCATTATTGAAGAATTTTGAGAAAATTTTCATCTTGGTTGCTAACAATATATTATAATCTGGTGTTCTTTAATTAGACTAACAAGTGAGGCAATTTTGATCCCCAAGAGGCATTTGGAAATATTGTGAAAAGTGAAAAGTATACAATAATATACAATTTAAACCATTAAAATTGGTTTTAATGTTCATGACTGGGCTTCTATTGAGATCAGGTATGTAAAATCAAGAGATAATGCTATCTTCCAGGGCATAGGACGGTCTCTGATAATAAGGAATTATTTGTTCCAAAATATTAGCAACACTGAGATTGAGAAATGCTTATGTACACATGTACTCTTCTAGAAAGTTATTTGATAAACAGAAAAATAAAACATTTCCACTTATCTCTAGTGGCCTGAGTAATATATGAATCTTACTGTGTGGGTAAGTCCAGCAAATTTCCTTTCACATAAGGGAACTCATTAAAAATCATATGAATAAACAAATATTATGTATTCTTTTCCAAGACAGAGATTTCCTTACCAATTAATGAATGCTAATAACTGTTTTGAAGCAAATGCTGAAAGATAATTACTTTCTGTTCTATCAAAATTTTCTATCTATTATTGAACACATCACTCTTCCTTTATATAAAAATATCAACAAATAGTTCATAACAGGAAGTGCAAAACTAAACTTTAACTGTGGTTAACTAGGTTGCACAGGGTAATGATTTGCACAGGTTACTGTCATTTAAATTACAGCTTCAAAAGTGTAGCCTACTGGGCTAATCTCAGGAAGAAAGACATTTTCAAGGAGAATACAGTGTAATATGATGGATTCTTACTTGGATGCCAAGTTTAAAGCAATCAGATTGTGTTTAAGGGCATTTAACACGAAATTGTATTTTATGATACATGGAATGATTTTGACTTGCAACTGTTGTAATTATTATATTGCTAGTATGTTTTCTATTCCATTCTGTTTTGTATTTAATTTGTTTTATAAGAACTCTGAAAATAATAAAATGATAAGATAAATTATGTAACTATACTCAGGTTCTTAATGAACAATATACAATCTGGTCAATGTTAAACCTTAAAATCATTTTCTATTGTTACATACTTATGGCACACTTCATTTTGAAACATAAATGAAAGTGTGACTTATAAAACATTTCTTGAACCACTAATTACTATAAATTAGAAATGCAATAAAATTGTGAATTATGAAAAAGATATTAAAATTGGAAAAGAATTGATCACTATTTAAATAACAGGAACTCAACAGGAAGTCTAGATGTTTTCCATTTCATCAGTGAAAAATGTAATTAGAATTTTATAGGGATTTTATTGAAGTTGTACATTCCTTTCAGGTAGCATGAGCTCAATTTTAACACTGATTCTTCCAATCAATGGACATTTGAGGTCTTTCCATTTCTTTGTCTCAACACAACTTCATTAATGTTTTGTAGTTCTCACTGTATAGTGAAATAGTTTACCTTCTTCATTTAATTTATTCCTCAGTACTTTATTTGTTTTAGCACTATAAAAAAGGGTCACTTTCATGATTTAAAAAAAATTATATAGGTCACTATTGGTTTTAAAAAATTTAATGAAATTTTGTGTTGATTTTGTATCCTGGTATTTTACTAAACATGATACAAGTTACTTTATCTTTATAACAGTTCTTTTTTTCATGGTGTCTGTTTTAGTCAGATCTTTGCTGCTGAGACCAAATTAGAGTACAAAAAGTTTATTTGGGGGCTCACATTTCCTTAGTCCATAGATGGCTGAAGTCATTCCTCAAGGTCTGAGATGAGGCAGAATTTCATGGTGGAGGAGTGTAGTGGAGCAATGCAGCTTGGGACATGGCACCAGAAAGCAGAGAATGAGTGATAACTCCCTTCACAAGGATGAAATATAAACCCTATAACACACCCCCTGGGACTCCCCTCCTCCACCCACACCCTACCTGCTTTCAGTTACCACTTAGTTAATCCCTATTAAGGGATAAATTCACTGATTGGGTTAAGGCTCTCATAATCAAATCAATTCTCCTTGAAATCTTGCATTGTCGCATACATGAGCTTGGAGGGAACATCAAATATCTAAATCATAACAGAGTCTTTAAGGTTTTCTATATACAGATCATGTAATCTGTAAAAAAAAAAAATTAATGCTGTATAACAGATACATGTGGTTGGCATACAGTCTATAGTGAAGATAAATATTTTTCTTCATGTGTACATATGTATAAAAATAAAAAAAAATTAAAGTTAATAAATAATAGTAAACATTTATTTTAAAATGATCATCTTCTCAGTATAAAAGATATAAAAGTATAATTATATTAAAGTCAAATTTTATTGAGATGCTCACTGTAAAAAATATAATAGAAAATGCAATTATGTATAGTTATATGTACAAAAATGTTCAGTGTTTTTCTTCAAAAAATGTCTAGGAATCCAATATTTGATAAAATATAAAAATTATTGAAAATAGTAGAAAAATCTTATTGCTATAAACTGAAGCATATTACCCTAGACCAGTTCCATCTAACTGAACCTTCACAGATGATACAAATGTTTAACTGGACTGCAGAGTAGCGCTTAGTCACATGTAGACTCTCAGCACTTGAAATGTGGCAAATGTTATACCTGAACATTTTTTTTTTCATTTTACTGAAGAAATTTAAATAGCAACATACATCTAGGGGCTACTATATAGACCGCACAACCCTAGAATATTAGCCTAAATTTCTTATCAATAAATATTCTTCATAAATTAGTAAAACCAAGAAGGAATCTAATTTTAGGAATTTTTATGGAAAATAATTGATTCCTATGTGTGTTGTTCTTAAAGAGTTTTTGTCAAAATGTATTTTGATTAAGATAAAATAAGAACGATCTGGGGGAAAAAAAAAACAAGAGAAAGAGCAAGTTCAATTGTTGATTTGGTTGAATTTCCTTTTAAATAGAGGACTCATTTTTCAATGTGTGGGAGTTTCCCTTTAATAAAGACTTTAGAACATGTGCCTTAATTAACATCAACAGCCTCACTGAATATTTTGTGAACAATTCTCACATGAAGAGCCTCAAAACTAACAATCTTATTATTGGTTAGTTATTTATGGGTAGTCTTTACCTAGCGGTGTGTGGTATTTTTATATGAATCTTTAATAACCCTTCCTGAAACTTATCAGCATATTTCTTTCCTGCCTCCTTTGGAAATGAAGCACATTATGTGCTTGCAAATATTCAGTAGAAATTTTGCTGACCATAACATATTTGAAGTACAATTTGATGCATTATTCAGAGATAAAGAGCCATTCTGCTTAGCCATCCTTAACAAGTGAAACGGCACATACTCCTCACATTGTCCTGACTTACCATACCAAGTCCACATGGGATCCCAATAGTATTTGTCAAAACCCCTGAACTTTTTTAATGCCCTAAAACTCTTTGTTTAATTGGTAAATATTCAAAGACATCCATTAGGACTTAGAAAAATTTTGGAGAGTAATTTTATCAGAAAAAAACTCATTTCAAATTCTGTAGGAGGACCATAAATCTATTTATGATTATAGCATCAAAAATTAAAACTTTAAAATTTCTTATAATCTGGTTATAGATTAATTTTCTTTTAACAAATTTAAGAGTAATATGTTTTTCTTCTTTTGTCTTTGATAAAATAGTATACATTTTCTCTGCAATGAAGACCTTCTCATTTGGACTAAAATGGTAATGATGATAATAATTTTTTTAACAAAATTATATATATAATCTATATACACATTGCCGACAATTTAATAGAGTGAGTGGTCTTGGAAAATTAAAGCTTCACTTATTTGGTAAAATATATGTTTTGACAGCATCCTTTGAGTGTGTTTATCTGAGTATGTTTTTTTTGTGTTTGTGTGTATATGAATTATGTATTACTGAATTATATTAATTCATTGTGTCTCATTTTCACCTCTTTAGCCTCTATACTTTCAAAACTTACATAGAATGACTTTTGATTGATCTTCTAGATATGTTAATTGTACAATCTAAAAAAATATTTTCTAAAAAATTTTTGGATAAGTAATAGCCAAAACAAATCTAGGAAATAAAATGGTTTTTGCTCTAATATTCTTGCCAAAACATCTCCACATTTTAGATTGTTTTAAATCAAAGGAAAATTACTATTGTAGTAATTCAAGTTATAGATTCTTACATGTTATAATTTAACTGACCAAATATGAACTTCTAGAGTTTTTTTTTTTCTACATAACATGAAGCTGGAAGATAAATAACTTGGTTTTAGTTAGAAACATAGCAAGAGTAATTTGATTTTGATCCTACAGGACACAAAAACTGATGGTTTACTTTGGCTCTAAAGATCTATATTTATAATAATAACCAATATTTACTTATATGATTGAATGAATATTGTGTTAAGTTTGGGGATGATAGAAATTTTGAAAAAAATCTACATTTGTTTACAAATATATATTCAGTTTTGTAATATTAATGTACATATATTTGTATGCTAAATATTATCCATCTATCTACACATTATATACGAGGCATGTCCTCTGTATGAGTCATTTGAGGGAAAGCATTGTCTATGCTGTGCCCTGAGGATTTGCCTTTGGCTTTGGATATTTGGATACATTGCATAAAATTGTATTAAATGTTTGAGTTTCATGAAGCAGTTGGCGGATGTTTTTTTGTTTTTTAACATGTCCTAATTTTTTTTTTCATTCTCAGATATTCATTCTATCTCTTTTCATTTCTTTTCACCTTCATAAAAGAGCATGGCCCTTCTTTTGCTAGATTACTAGAATGAGGTAGTGAGTAAATAGGATGTGTATTTAAATTTAGACTTTTTGTTCAAATTCAATTTGATTTTATTTACATTGTGCCCTCAAATATTTTGAGAAAGAACCAAAAATTACTCTACAGAAGAGTTTGGAAATAGAGTTCTGATATGAGCCCAGATAACTCTTTGTATGGAAGCATTCAACTAATTCTCTCTTCCTTTTAGGCCTTCTTCCAGCTTTATTTGGTCACTGAGGAGTTTTCCTTGCAATTTATTTCCTTCTTCAGTTTTCTCAGTCATTGAGGATCTTTATCCTTTCTCTAAGTTGCCCTCAGCTTGGATGCACACAAGCTTTACATTTCTTGAAAGCCTGCAATGCACTGAAACCGTGTGTCTTCCATTCATCCCCCCTTCCTTCCCTCTTTCCTTCCTTCCTTCCCTCCTTTCTTACCCCTTTCCCTCTTTCCTTCCTTCTCACACTTCTTTCCTTCTTGCTTTCTTGCTCTCCTTTTCCCTCCCCTCCTTCTTTTAATAGATACATTAAACTTGTACGTATTTATGGGTGTCCTGCGATGTTTCACGTATGTAAATAGTGTACAAATCAGAGAGATATTTTAGCTCACCCCAAACTAAAATAGTTGAAATTATATAGTGTCACAAATAAATGTCTCACAGCTTTTCTTCCCTGTTTTTTTTTTTTTTTTTTTTTTTTTAATTTTTTTTTAGTTGTAGATGAACAGTGTCTTTATTTTTATGTGGTGCTGAGGATCGAACCCAGTGCCTCACACATGCGAGGCAAGCCCTTTACCACTGAGCTACAGCCCCAGCCCCACAAAGCCTTCTTTTGACAGACTCTTTTCATCACCTTTAATGCACAAATATTTGACAAAAAATTATGCTATTGATTATTTGTTTCCAGGATATTTTTGTCTTAGCTATGGTTTTCTGCTATTCTCTTATGTTTTATCTTTTAAACAAGATAACAAATTCTGTAACATGAGAGTTACACCTTCAGCTACTTTTCTGTATCTTGTTTTATCTTGTACAGTTCACAGGATACACAGCAGCTTCTGAATTCTACACGTACTTTGAACACTTGATGAATAATTGTATTAGTGCAAGATACTCTAGACTTTTTCTATGAATTTATAAATATTATTTCAAAAATAACAGTAGTATTTTAATTACTATATTCAATGGCATAGAAACAAATTTATACATAGACAAGATAATAACGCTTCTTATTTTTTTGTAAGAATTCACTGATACAAAATGTAAAAGAAAAAAGAAAAAAATCAATTTTATTAAGTGCTCTGAATTCAGTATTAAAGTATCTATAATATAACCACTGACAGCATTATAGCTTTATTATTTTTATTGATAGGAAAATGTTAGCTTTTACAAGTCATACAAGTCATGTATCACAAGCTAATAACTTTAATAGTATACTTGGTTATTTTAAGGGTAAAATATTTTATCTTTTATTTGATTGATACAAACTATTAGGCTAAAGAGAAAATATCTATGTACACTGTGACTCTAGTTTGAGAGCTAAAAAGAAGTGAATTATAAAGCTGGATTTACTGTATGGCTCTTTATTTACCTTAAAATGGTATCTTCTGCAAATAGTGTTTCTGATTGAATATATATATCTATATTTTTTTTTCAAAAGTGCTTCTCTCAAATTTTATAGTAGTATTTGGAATTGAATTTTTATACAAAGAAAATAAAGACCTATAATGTTACAAATAAAATAGTATTTGTTTTCCTTTTTGTAAACTATACAACTACTTCAAAAATCTAATAAATAGTCCTGAAAATAGCCTTATGAAAACCTAAAGGCAATTGCATAATACTGGATCAAATTACATGCAAATTTTTATCTCACTTAAGTGTTATAGTCTGATATAAAAATGGAATGTTTTAAAAGAGCCATATTTCAAAAACTATAATTCATATTTCATTACAATATTGGAATCCAAGTTTTGTCATTTCATGATTTCTGTGATAGCTCAGATGGGTCAGATGCTTGCCTATTTCTTGAGAATTTTTACTTTCAATAGGGTGGCATATTTTTTTCAGAAATTTTGTAGATTTTTTCTACTTTATATTAATGCTTTCAAACATGAATTATTAAACTTCATTTCTATTTGTTGGAAACCCAGGTTTTATAAATCTGAAGTTCTTTTTAATCTTTAGAAACTACACTTTTCAAAGCATTTTTATTTTAAAGTAGAAGATTTAATGACAGACATAATACTATTGCATCCATATGTTCATTTTATTCTGGAAAGAGTGTTTTTGAAATTGGCAAACTATGCAGCATAAAGATCACTTAAAAATACCATAGTTTGAAAACAGCTGGTGACAAGAGATAACATATTGTTCTATCTCTACAAAAATTTATTTTAAATTCTAAAAGTAACTCTGTCACTTATATTTTACCATAAAGTTGAATTTGGAATTAATTTATATTCATCTTTTATGAATACACAGAAAGTACCACATAAATTATTCTAGACCAGATACAAAATACACTACTTTTAATACTTAAAAAAAAACCAAAACTGCTTTTATCTTTGCATTTCTTTGTACATGTCATGAAATAATTCATGCCTGTGATAAAATTTGTAAATATTACATGTTCATCATTAACAATGACTAGGCATAGCTTTACCCATTACTAGATTAAGAAATAGAATATTTTGAAAACCATAGAAGAGTCTTGTATATTTTTCATATTTTTAATTTTATACAGATTTTATATTTTTTAGATCAGGTTTTGAATAACAGAAAAAGTAAGCAAAATGTACACTCACTCTGTGTCCACACAAGCATACACATGCAGATGCACACATTGCCTCCCTGGTTATCAATTTCCCTTAATAGAATAGCACACTTTTTATAATCCCTGAACCAACATTCATACATTATTCTCACTAAGAGTATCAAACAGAAAACATTCACTCCCCTAAAAATTTCCTCCTTCACTTGGCCTCTGGAAATCACTGATCACTTTTTATTATCTCTTAGTTTTGTGATTTCCACAATGCAATATACTTAGAAACATAAAACATGCAGTCTTTTTGGAATGGCTTCTCTCACTTAGAAATTTATAATTCTCCCTCTCCCCCCACAAATCTTTTATTTTATTTATTTATTTATTTTGTGGCTTGATCCTTAATAGTTTTTTTTTTTTTTTTAAGTTCTGAATAAGATCAACTTGTACAACTACATCACAATTAATTTAACCGTTTATGTATGGAAGGACATCTTGCTAATAGTGAATAAAGCTGCTACAAATATTTATGTGCAGGTTTTTTGTGGACCGAGTTCTGAACTAATTTGGGAAAATCCCAAGTGGTGGTATTGTTGGGTTGTAAGTTGAGAGGATGTATAGTTTTCAAGAAGGGACCAAAATGTCTTCCAAAGTGGCAGTGCTATTTTGCATTTCTACCTACTAAAGCAAAAGAGAATCCCTCTTGCTTCACATGCATTATTCGGGTGAGCATTTAATGTCATCAGTGGTCTGAATTTTGACTACTCCAAAAGGAGTGCAGTGTTGTTTCATTGTTTTAATTTGCATTTTCCAATGAGATATGATGTAAGCACTTTTTCACATGCTTATCTCCCATCCATATATGTAGGGCATGATATAATGTGGGGCATGTTGCTTCAGAAAAGAGGAAACTTACTTGCTGGCTGCTACTCACTTCCCAGTCCTGGGGCTACATGTGGCTAAGAGAGCACCTAGTGATTAGCCAGAAGGCATTGCCATGGGTTGTGATGAAGAATCAGACCACCTCTAGGATAGGCTCAGAAGCCTTCTGCCCTCAAGGACAGCTCATGTCTCCCATTACTGCCTGTAGGATGGGTGTAGATGTAAATTCTCTCCACCCTGCTGACCTTTACTCTGATAGTTCCTGTACATTATATTAGCTGTGTGTGTTTTCTCAATAAATGAGATCCTGCTTTGACTGTTCTCCCTGGCGTGTCTGATTGTCCTCCTGCGAAGGAGGGCTGGGTGCTGGCAGACAGTCGAACTTCACCTTTCTTGGTTCCTCCTGGTGGGGGCATGCTCCCCCAATCTCTCCCACAGGTCAGAAGGGAAGAGGGGGCCAAAAACCCCGACACATATATATCTTCTTTCATCCTTCACAATTTTAAAATCCTAAGTGTAAAATTGTATGGAATAGGAATGTGTCCCTTTGAAATGTAGTAATTAAGAGGCTTACCAACTAGGACATTTGGAGATTGTAAAGAAATAAACAACAGTCTTTACAAATATATTGATGAAGTCTGTTAGGGAAAATGAATTCTTGGAATTGTAAAGGCAATAAAATTAAAATTTTCTTTGTGAGGCTTGCCCAACAAAATTCTAGCATCATATGACCATTTGTCAGGAAGAAAAAACTTCTTGTGAACTGTAGAGGAACAGTCAATTTGGTGTCCCAATTGATGTGGGTTTTTGTTGTTGTTTGTTTTTTGTTTTTCTTTTTTTTAAAACAATAAAGAAAAAATTAGTATTTAAGTTCAAACCTCTAAATATTATCCAACTTGAATGCACAAAATTCTGTAAAATGAAAATCATATAATCAGTAGCTTTTAGTGGAAAAATATGTAAATTTGATATAATAAGGAATATAAGATAACTTCCAAATACATTCTTCATTTTATTTAATATTTTAGAACTCTTTATTTTTCAATAGAAACTGATGCACACCACACATCTAAAGTAGCAAAGGAACATCTACCCACATTTACCCTGTTATTCTGCTATATATCTTCAGAGAAATTCTATATACTTGCACACACTAACACTTTTACACACACACACACACACACACACAGTCCTACAAATTGAAAAAGAAAAAATTTCCTAAAAATCAAATTATTTGAGATCCTCTCAACTTTTCTTGGTTTAGAATTTTGTTTATTTTTTCTGCAAAAAAATATGTTTTTAATATTTTGGTGCAAAATTCTACAATATTGTTTATCTAGTAAGATCAGTAGTTGCTGTGAGCCATTAGCCAAGTAGGTATGGCAATTTCCTTGCCAGCGTACCCCATGTTGCTTAGTGGAAGGACTCGTGGAAATAGGACATTTTGCAGTGACATTGCATGTAGTGACCTTGCTCAAGGACCAGGGCGGATTAGGGTGTTCCTGGTTTAGGATAATCGGGTTTAGGGCGTTCCAGGTTTAAGATTATTCCTGCTGGGAATAGGGCGTATCCTGCTGCCTGAGTTCCCCTTGAGTTCTCACGGGATTCAGACAGTATTCTTTGGGAGACAGAAGCCCAGTGGAGGTGGATTTGGGCAGAGAACGTGGATTTCCCCAGAACGTGATTGTAGACGGCTGGTGTGAGTTTGGGAATAAAGAGTTGCTGTTTGAATCTACAAGCTGTGTGGTGGCTTGTGATTTTATGCCCAGCCAGACTGCGGCATTTGTGCCCAGCCAGACTGCGGCAAGTAGTTATCAACTCTATCAGACTCAGCCCCCTTGTTTTAACAAGTACTGATCATTTCCTGAATTTATAAAATTCATAAACATTATAGCCTACCCATATACATAACTTTATATAAAGTAAACTATGGTCTTAAAAAATGTAATTTGTCTTTAAATATTTCATATATAAGCCATTAAAACATTTCTCCTGTTTGTCTTCAAAAATGTAATGAAGCCTGATACTCATTCCTATATATAAAATCACTATGAAAGTAAAAGTTACAAAACGGGACTGAGTCCTCTCATATTGATAAGACACTTAACATAAGAGCATTTGAAGCAACTGATATTTACTTATTCTTGAATCAATACTTTATTTTCTATTTTTAGCACCATCCTACTTTATATTCTTTAATTGATGCATTTTAATTGACAAAGTGTATCATTTAGGTTACAACATAATAATTTGACATATGTATACATGATCCTATATTCATGTTGAATTTTTTTCCTTTTTATTACTGAGTAGTATTCTACAAAATGGGTACATCCCTGTCCATATCTCTCTCTCCCTCCTTCTCTCTCTTTTTAACCCAGTTACCAGTTAATAGACATTAGGATTGCTTTCTTGTTTTTTGTAGCCAATAATCATGCTACTTTAAACATTTACGTATGAGGGTTTTTTTGTTTTTGTTTTTGTTTTGGTGAATTGCAATGAGCAGATATATAAGAGTGGAATTGCTAGGTGATATAAGTTTAACTTTTTAAGAACTTGCTAAAATATTTCAAAAGTGACAGCTTTTTAATACTCCCACCAAGAGTGAGTGAAGTTTATGTTTCTTCACCTCCTCACCAATTACTCACTTTTGGGTTCCTTTTGATTATAGAGATGTGGGTTTAATTTGTATTTACTCAATGACTCATGAAATGGAGAACTTTTTCACATTCTTATTAATTATTACAAATATTGGATGAAATGTCTACTCCTATCTATTGCTTAATTTAAATTTATTTTGTTCTATCTTCATTGTTTAGTTATAATTATCCTTTTTTTTAGAATTTTCTACTATAGCATATCGTTATTGAGAGTTGAAAGTAGTTTTACTTTTGCTTCTTAATATTCATCTTCTTATTCTATAAATATTCTAGTACTCTCTAGAACTTCCAGTAAAAATGAAATAGATGAATTGAAAACTGACATGCTTGTCTTGTCCTTCATCATGAAGCAGAAATAAAATATGGTTTTTATCATAGGATACTACATATTGGGTTTTTCTAAATACCTCTTATTGGTATTTAGGTTTTAGGTATTTTGAAATCATTCACAGTTTTTTAAAAAGATTTTTAACACCAATAGGTGTTTGAATTGACAAATGTTTTTCTGCTTCAATTAATACTTTTATGTTGCTTTGTACAAACTTACATTAATGAAGTGTTAATTATTAAGCTACCTTTGCTTTCCTGGAAGAAATCTCACTTGTTCAAATCCTGTATCTTTTCTCTAAGTTTCCAAAATTTCTTTTTCTAGTTTTTAAAAGTAATTTTGCATCACTGTCTTAAGTGATAGGTCTGTTCATTATTTGCGTTTGTTTTGTTTGTTTTACTTGTAATGTTTATGTATAGTTTGGTTTCAGGGTTATATTGATCTCATTGAATGATTTCAGAAGTAAAATTTTATCCTCTATTTCTGCAAATGTTTGTTTTGTTTTCTAAAGATAGGTCTTTAAAGGTTTAAGTATTTCTCTAGGTTTTTTTTTTTTTTTTTTTTTTTTTTTTTGGTGTGTGGGGATAGCGGGGATTGAACTCAGGGGGCAACCATTGAGCCACATCCCCAGTTTATTTTGTATTTTATTTAAAGACAGGGTCTCACAGAGTTGCTTAGCGCCTCACTTTTGCGAGGCTACCTTTGAACTTGTGATCCTACTGCCTCAGCCTCCTGAGTTGCTGGGATTACAGGCCTTTTCTACTTCATCTGGTTTTCTCTAGGGCTTTCTGTTAGTCATTGAAGGTATCATTCAACATTATCATCAGACTGAATCTCTTTTTAATGAATGAATGCTCCCTTGCCAGTCTTTGAATTAGGAAAGACTTCTTATAAATTGTAAAGTAACAGTAAACTGTACAATAAAATATTTTGTTATAAATTAATTGACCAGTTCCTAGCATATTATGCTATCCTAGCACTCAGTATGTTACTTTTCATAATGGAAATTTTTTCAAAACACAAGAGTAAGAAAATATGATGGATTCAGACTTTTATGAAGTAACTGTTACCCTGCTTCTACAATGATCAATTTCTGCCCAATAATTTTTTTTTTATTTTATTCAAACCCTTCTTAACGCCACAGAATTAGTCTTAAAATAAATAATAAAATATAATAGTTGAAATATATGTTATAAAATTTAATTTCTCCAAACTTTTACATCTGTAAAAAAATTCACACATAAGATTTTTAAAATAGCAATGATGCTTATTTATTATAATCGTATTATTGTAATCTTAGCCTGATAATGAAGGTATGTCATAATGATAACTACTTAAAAAGATGTAAGTTCAATAATACACTATGATTATTTTTCTATTTTTCTTTTCTCTTAGATTTAATCTTTACTTTTCTAATTGTTTACCCTATACCTTTTAAAAATTTAATATGTTTTAAATTTTGTCAATTATCCCAGTTTATTTTTACATTATATTTTTTAAAATTATGGTCCAAACAAGTCCAGGACATCTCAGTGGATAATTAAATCTCTTCAACCTCTTTGGATTTGTTTTATTTCACCCCTATGGTGACATTTAACTTCTATGTTTTTGTGCTTTATGGTGTTTTGTTCCTTCTGATTATCTTGTAAAAGGTCATAAGATCAAACATTTATTTAAGATTTGGTCATTATATTTCATAGGAAATGTAATCTAATTTTATTACTTTACACTAAGAGACATATCAAATTTCATTTTCTATTTCATGTAATGATAATAGCAACTTGGTTGGGTAAATAAAAGCATTTATAATGTTAAAGATTACAGTGGATTAAATCACACGTTATTTTCAAATCTATAGTTTAATAATACTCAGGAAAACAAACGAAAAAGCAAGAATACCTTGTTGGTCATCGTTAGGAGTTGCTAAGCATCAATTCATTACTTTAAAAATGATTATTTAATCTTTTAAACAAATATTTGTGTCCAATTCTGCCACCCACATTCTCCTTTTCTTCATTTAATTCTGATTTTATCAAAATTATACATGTACAGAGTTCACAAATTCAAAGTTAAAGGATTATAATTGTAAGCCACCAGTCTCACACCTTTCCTTTCCCCAAAACTGCTGATTACTGTTCCCCAGAGTAAACTATCTCAAGCATTTTATCTACAACTTGTGTTTTTACCTTGATATATCTGAATATTATTATTGTGGTTTTTTAAAACAAAACTTTTCAATTTTACAAACTGTATTTAGGCTTCCTAATATAGAAATCAATATTAGGACTCACAGGCTTAACCCTCAGCCTTCAGAAGTATTTGTCTTTGCCAACAATTACAGAAATGTCACTGTTATTATTTTAATATGTGCCTATGTATGTGCCAAATTCCAAAATGATACATGATTTGCATAAGTAAAATATTCTTATTTTAAAACTGTTCCAACTCTCTGGGGATATTAATTTCTCATGTCTGTCACTTTAATTCTGTTTACATTTCTCTAATAGAAGTTTTAATCTTTTTCAACAATATCAAACACATAAAGGGTCAATTTCTTTTTCTTTTCCCTTGTGCTGGAGATTGAACCAGGGCTTCATGCATGAAGGCAAGCAGGCTGTCACTGAGCTTCATCCCCAGCTCCTTTGTTTCCTTAGGGAGACCCACCTCTGTGATCATTCGTTTTTTGATTCTGGGCCTTTTACAATACTGTCTTTATGATGATTCCATTTACATTTGTTTGGGGGTGCTTTATTCATCTTTCTTTCATTTTTTTTTCCTGAAGACCATATGTTCTTTTTAGATCCCCCCTCCTTGTTTGGACAGTGCAAGTAGTTCCTTGGATCCCAATAATTACTACTGGGGATCTATTGTTTTTATTCTGGTTGTCTGAAAAGATTTTTATTTTATCTTTACTTTTGAAATATAATTTGCCTGTTACATAAATCCAATTTCTAAGTCAGTATGCCACAGCAATTTAAATATTATTTCCCGTTATCTTCTCACCTTCCAGTGGTATTGTTAGGAAGTGCAATGGCTTCTGAATAATAAATAATCTTTCTTATTTTGTGTATTTATCCACATGCATACTCACGTTCATAAATTGTTCATTTAGTACCTAGATTTTTAAAATTCCCCAAAATGTCATTTATGTAGTTATTTTAGCATAGATTTTTTGGACATTCAGAAGGGCTTTTTAATCTGGAGAATAGTCTGTAAATTTTATCGATTCATTGATTTGACAGTTTCATTCATTTTACTTTCTATGTGTCCTTTTCTGAAACTCCTGGGCTTATATTATAATGCTCTTAGATTTTTTTCTTAATTATCCCTTGTATTTATCTCTTTTCTAGTAGTTGTCTTTATTCTTATAATATAACAATTTAATTACATTTGAAAATTTTTTGATCAATTCATGTGTGCTTCTAAAATTTATCTGGTTTTGTTTACTATGGACTCATAAAGAAAATGGAAAAAAATACATACATATAAAATATATAAATATAAAACATATATATATATCCAAAATTATTTGATATTTTTATTAGTTGTTGAAAAACAATATGGACTAGTAATTAAGAGACACAGCTTCAAAAGTCAGAATACAAGTTCAAATTCCAAATGCAGTTTTGCTATTCTGGTGACTGAGTTGGTTCAGGTTATTCAATTTTCTACCTTAATTACATACCAATACTAGAAAGTCAATATTACTCTCTCAGGTTTATTGCGTAGGTGAAATATAATAAGCAGCATGAGTGTTTTGCCTAATACTTGAAACATAATGTAATAACTATTAGAATTAGTAATTGTTCATTAATACTAGTATCATTGGTGGTACATAAATAACTGAATAAAATAATAGCAGATTATAATGTATAATGCCTGCTAAGATACTATTAAAATTTAGAAAATAAATTTGTTCCTAAGGTTTTATGAGAACCTCGTTTATACATGTAGAGAAAGAAAGCCTCCTTGGACTAGAAGACTAGAAGTTAAAAGCTTTGAAAATAGCCAACACATCAATCTCACTTATATTAATGCAAGGAAAAGTAAACATTAATAATCCTGGAGGAAGTGTGTAATAAAATTAGTATTTATTTTTGAAGATATTCTTTGAATATGACTTATTTGAGAATTGGGAAGAAAGACAATAAAGCCCAGATTTTATTGTCTTATTCTTCTAGATATTGGAGATTTTGGGTTGGATATCCTGATATTTTGAAATGGACCTCACTGTTGTGCTAAACATGAAAAACCAAACTGTCCTCAAAATCTATATTATTGGAAAGATAGTAACAAATGGAATAAATTCAACACCAGAGTCTAGATCATGATGAAGTTCAGCAATCTGAATACAGTGAGATAGTGCCTGAGTTCTGAGAAAGAGAAATACATGACTATAATAGCTTAAGGTAAAGGACCACCACAGCTCCTACAACCCTTGCTATAAGCTTTACTTTGATAATTAAAATTCCTTTTTACTTTCCTCTGTAACATTAGGATTTATAACCAGACTATAGCTGAAATCATTGTTAATAATAACAACAAAGTTACGATAATATACAATTTAAATACATGAATGAAAAAAATACATATGGTAAAGCTTATCTGCTGGACTATCCAGTATAAGTGGATTATTGGATGTCCTTAATTCCAGTAACAAGATAGAGAGAAATTGTGTTTTTACAACACAATGAAGTAATAATCTGAAAGTGATTTGAATTAGATTATTTAAAGTTGAAAATTCAGAAGTTACCAAAGTTGTAGGGGCTGTTCCTGGAAGCAAATCAAAGCAAAATATGTCAAACTGGGAAATGATGTTCATGGAGGAAACAGCTGAAGTCAGTGAATCAGACTACCAAAAGGAAATTATCAGGGGAAATAAAAAAGACTAAGTTACTAAAAATTTTTGTCCATTAGCCAGGCTCCTGTTGTCATTACCTGCGTCAACCACCTAGAGTTCCCCATTACTGATATTTTTCTACATCTCAAATATCACAGTTCACTTCCTTGCAACTCAAATGCCATCACTCCATTGACATCCCTTGATTTTATGGAGATACTCATGTCCTTCATTTCCTTCTGTTGGGAGCTCTCTGGCACCACTCCCTCTGCTCTCCACCTTGAATTTTTGACCTCGTTATTTCTTCATATTAATCCAACTGACACAAATACTACCTTCTAACTGCTTTGAAGAAGAATTCTACATAAAATATTACAACCCTGAAGATAATTTAAAAACTTGGAAAAAATAGGCTATACTTCTTCCTATACTTTTTATTGTCCAGTAACTGGTCATTATATTGTTGCTGTTTCTTATCCCATTAATTATTAAACTCTTAATTCCTGTCACTCAACCTTTTCAGCATATCCTTTCAGGTTTTTCTTTAGTGCTTTGCTGTTTCTATTAAAAGATGACAGTCCACATTAGGAAGTAAATGCCAAGTAATCAGGCACTGAATCTGCTTTGCTCACTGCTTACCCTCTATGTCTTAACATTGCTTGCAAACAAGCAATAAACTGGTAATAGTTTGGGGCCTCATAATACTCAACTTTTGGATAATTTTTCTTTGACCAATTTGCTACTGCAATCTTCACATTCTCTTCAGATTATGTCTCATCATTTTGATTCCTTGATTCAATTTATAGAATTTGTCTTGTTTCTTTTAGAGAAGTTTAGAGGTAATTACATATGAACTTCCTAAGCAATATATGTATTGTTTATTAATCCGGAGAATATGCTACTTTCTTTATACTACTGTATCGAATGCTTAAGGTAGTAGTCCCAATGAAGTTAGCTAATTGTAATTTTAATTTCCTTTCCAAAATGAGAAATCATTCTGTACAAAAGCACAGATATTTGCAATGGGATGTCTTATAAGATTGGCAATCACATGGCCAATATTTTGTTACCTGCTTTTACTGTAAAGCTGATTCTTGATTCAGAAGAATATTTTGTAACATATCATGGAAAATTATGTTATTTAATAAATTTATGGACTGTGATGCTAAAAGAAGTATAACAGAAGGGAAAACCGCATATCAAAATGCTAAATGAATATCTAATTCAACAAAGCAAATTATTGGCCTTCTCATAATGAAATGAGTCCAATTTTTGTCTGCTTTTGGTAACGGTTTGAGTCCCATATTAAAGAATTAGTTTTTGTTGCTTCTTGAAAATTTAAAATTTGGAAAAAGTATATATATATATATATGTTTTGAGCTTATACCTAGCAACCATCCTGGCCTGGTATTAATTGGACACTGACATGTACCTTTCTCTGAGTACATTTTCTTAACATTACCTCAAACCACTTCTGTGAAAAAATCATAGATAACAAGATAATTAATGTTTTCTGTTGGAAGCATATGCTTTTCCCAAGGTCATAGGCATCTTGTGCAATGATCTGATGGCACAGAATTATTACTGGGATCTCTGCAAGCAAATCTTGTAGAGTGTTTAAAAGAGAGGTAAGATATTCTATTCAGTCCAAGAGACATCCTTTTTACTTTTATATGTGTTGGGAAACAGAAGGATAAGTATGGATGCAGTAGGGAAATGAAAGTTTGAGAACTTATAAGTTCTTGTTATTTTTACAACTTGCTCTTCTCTCATTGGTTAAGCATACTTAGAATCAATTTTGAAACTTATTTTGTGGAGTTTTGCTACATAATTTCAAAAAGTCCTAAAATTCTGTATCTTGAATTTTCCCTTTATAGTTTGAATTTTGATGATATCCCCTCCCTTCTCCAAGGCCTCCATGAGGGAACCCAATTCTATTAAAAGATTTTTAACTGAGAAGTGAAAGTCATCGGGAATGAGGACAGTTTGTACACTCCCTTGCCTTCCCCACTCCGGTGACAAGCATCATCATCAACTCCATCTGAAAGGGAAGGAGGAATTGAAGGTTTCAAGAGTTTCAAGGGAAGCTACCAACTGGTTATTCATGCTACTTAAACAAATTCAATTCTGAAGATTCCAATCTTATCCTATAGATGTCCTACTTTTCACATAGTATAGCCAGCAGGACTTACAGTGTAACTGACATTGTAATTTGCAACCCAGCAGGATCAACAGATCAATGTTTGATTTGGGTTGTCAGGTATCTCAATTTTGCAGCTTAATAGATAAGATATTCTTTATCACTGTTATAGAAAGTTTTTTGGTTTCTGCTACTGCCTTGAGCAGCTATTTGAACTTTAATTTATTTTAAAGTTACCTGAGACTGCACCTACTTCACAATTCTTGATTTTCTCCTTTGTTCACACTGTTGAATGACAGTGGTGATGCAGTTCTCCAAACCTTAGCTCTCAATGAGGTTATTCTAGATGATCACCAGATAAGTAAAATTTCTCTGGCTTCCTTAGAACAAAGCTTCTTATATTTCAATAAGGAATATTAATAGGAACAAGACCATCCAATTAAATCAGTTGAAGATTATACACGTTTTCCTAAGAATCTTTTCCCTAGAATGTAGTTCAATAATGTGGATGGTAAAGTAGTTGTCATGGAGCCAGGAGAACAGATTTCAAAAGTTTTGTTGTTGTTGTTTGGCTAATGTTGGGATCCTAAGTCTTAGGAATTAGAAATTCCTCCAAAATTAAAAGGTGGTTGGGATGTTGGGGGGGGGGAGAAGTATTATGAACACATAATCATTTCCTGTTGACTGACAATGTTTTTATTACCCAACACCTGCTTTCATTTCCTATTATCTTCTAACCCTCATTATAATGTATATTTAATTGCAGATTGCCTGGCACATTCCCAGTACTCACCAAGAGTTGAGAGGTAAATCTATATTAATACATTGTTTATTTTAATAACATTTTGAAATGAAAGTGATGAGGCTGGACTAAATTATCTGCTTTATACTAGATCACAGAGGTTAAAAAGATAATTTCCTGGGCATCAAGACCATTTTTATTTCCATAACACAAAGCTTAACAATTTATGTAGATAAGCAGAATGATAAAACTAACTGAAGACAGAGAAAACAGCAAAAATATGTACACACATTAAAAACAAAAATCAAAGAAAGTTTTCAACTTCCATGGTTTTAAGTGCATTTACTAAAGATGTTGAAAAATTTATTCTGTTACCAAGTAGCTTGATAAAATTTAAGTGATTTCATATTTCTGAGAAAAATATAATAAAAATATGGTCACCTGTTATTAGACATATTAGATAAGTTTATTATAGTTCTTTAGAGTTTTATACAAAAAAAACTGTAATTCATAGAATACTAGTCCTGGGACTAGTTTCCAATCAATAAACAGCGTTGGAAAATTTCCAACCAATAAACAGCGTTGGAAATTTGTTGCTCATGTCATCATCCATCATGAAGGAAACAAAAATATATATCTTTATGTGCTTGAGATTATATATAGTATTTGTATATGAGTATATGAAGTGGTTAGACTACTTATGAAAACATTGTAAAAAAAGGAAAGTTTCAGAATATGTTATTATTCTTCTATAAAACTGAAAATAATAATTTAATCAAAACAACAAATAATTATCACATTGACATAAAAACTATTCTTTATACATCCCCAGTATCTTATATATGACCACTTGTCCTGAAAAGAATTATTTCTCACTATTTTAAAAACAAACGTGTATCTGCATTGTGTGTATATATGTGCATATATGTGTATATACATATAGACATATATATATACATATATATGTTTGTTTATTCAATTATATATATTTTAATAAAGAGAGCTCATCAAGCCTTAAAGGTCACAGTTTTTTAAATATAATTTTAGTATCCTAATGGCACATTTTTTATTAATTTTCTCATTTAATATTGTATTTTAGTAGACTTACTGAGGTGTAATTGTCATAAAACACTGTACATATCGAATGCATGTTATTCCATGGATATGGTATTTTCATATATCCTTGAAACCATACCACAGTCAACATAATAAATATATCCCTCACCTGCAAAAGTTTCCTCCTACCCTTGCCCCGACTTTTGTAGCAGGAACACTTAACTTGAGATATATCCTCTTAAAAATTTTACAGTGTACAGTACAGTGCTGCTTACTACAGGCACTATATTATATAACAGACCTCTAGGACTTACTTATCATGTAATTCTGAAGCATTATGCCCTTTGACCAACTCCCCATTCTGCCATCTCCCAGCCCCTAGTCTTTACCATATGCTCTCTGCTTCTAGGAATTCAAGGATTTTTAATGGATCATGCAGAGTTTATCTATTCATGACTGGATTAGTTCACTTAGCAAAATGTCCTCTAGGTTTTTTCATGCCATTTCAGAAGGATGTTCTTTTTAAAACTGAATAGCACTCCATTGCATGTATGTACTACATTTTACTTAATCAATTGTCTATTGAAGCGCATTTCTGTTTACCTGTAACAGTGTACCAATTGACCAACCTCTCCCTATTTTTCAGGCTTTCTTCCTCTCTATAGCCTCTGGTAACTACTATTTGATGAGATAAGCTTTTTTGGATTCCATGTGTGAATGAGATCATGTGGTATTTGTCAATCTGTGACACAGTGCCTGCAGATTCATAGTGCTGCCACAATTGAAAGGATCACATACTTTTTAAATGTCTGAATAGTATTCCATAGTTCATAGGTATCACTTTCATCCATTCATCAGTTGATGAACATTTTCCATTTCTCGACTACTGTGAGAAGTTCCTTAATAAACACGGAAATGCAGATATCTCTTCAACATACTTATTTCCTTTGGACATATATTCAGTAGTTCTAGTTTCTGAATTATAAAGAAGTATTATTTCTATTTTTTTTAGGAAACATCATAGTATTTTTTCATAATGGCCTCATTAATTTACATTCCATTAATAATGTCCAAGGGTTCTATTTCCTTCACATCTTCACCAGCTCTTGCTATCTTTTGTTATTTTAATGGATGTTGGTAGAAAATCATTACTCCTTTTATTATTTTAACATTATAATACAAACGAAGTTAAAAAACAGTATTAAAATAATAAAAAGCAAAAACAAATTACTTCAGAGGAACTCCAAGAAATGAAAGAAATTTTAAAAGTAAGCATGAATCAAACTAAACTTATTGATTATATCCTGCAGTTAATAATTCAAGTATTTCAACCAGCAAATGACATACACACATATAGAAGCATTACTTGTAATGCTAAAAGATTATTCATGCAAGTTGTTTTCAAGTGATTGCAAATATATTAAATAAAATACATTCAGCAGTTTCTAATGTAGTACTAGAAAGCTTTTGGCTATATAAGACTACAGATTTCTATTTCATATATGACTTTAGTGTCATATATGTATAAACAGAATGAATAAAAATATTTTTCTATAGAAGGAAGTAATATTTATTTCCTGATATATGCTTGTATATGTTTAAATAGGAAAATGAGAAAAATAGATAAAATTAACATTATGATCATTAAAATTGATTGTTTTTTTTAAAGTTCTACAATACTCAGAAATATGCATTTAGAAAAATTGATCATTCATTTAGTGGTTTAAACCACTAAAAACATCTTAATGAAATGTACATATATTCATTTAGGATGTTAAAATAAAAATAAGTGCAAACAATAAATAAATAAACTTTTAGTCAAAAGATGAAAAATTTTTTAAATGCATATTTTCAATTTTGTAGACATAGGACATAGACAAATTGCTTTTGGATCACTCAATATGTTTTTTCTATATTTGTTTGTTGTTTTTGGCTGTGCTTTTGATTGAAACCAGGACACTGAAGTATATCTCAACCCCTTAATATATACAAGAAATATATTTTTGAAATAAAAAAATCTATTAGAAATAATTGTGAGTTAACAAAGTTATGATAATGAAGTACAAAAAAATCTAATGTAAGCAAGTAATTATAACTAAGTAAAAATAAATGAATTAGTAAAAAGTCCAACATTAAGAAAAGTCTTTGAGCATAGTTAAGAAAATAGAGGAAAAAAATAGAAAGACATTAATATTTGAACATGTTAGAAATAATAAGATTAATGTAACAAAACTAACTAGGAAACAGAGATTAAGAAATGTAATTTGGGGCCTGTGGGTGAGGCAGGTCAGGACCAGGAGTCTCTTAGCTCCTCAAGAAATGTCTTCGCTTTCAGAATATGCTTTGCGCATGACTCTGAGTGCCCGGCTCTTCGGTGAAGTTTCCAGGCCAACTGATTCCAAATCCATGAAAATAGTGAAACTATTCAGTGAGCAGCCATTGGCCAAGAGGAAGGAGACATATGACTGGTACCCAAATCACAACACATATTTTGCCCTCATGGGCAGACTGCGTTTTCTTGGCCTGTACACAGATAAGCATCAGAATAAGGATGAGCAAAAGTGTCTAAAGAAGCTTCTTGGAAAGGGGAAACCAAATAAAGGAGAAGGGAAAAGAGCAACAAAAAAGAAGTAGTGTCGGCCCATCAAGAGAGAAAATTTCTTCCTCAGTGATTATGAGAAGAAAGTACCATCTTTCCATGTATTAGAGGAATGTAATCTGCCTCAGTGAAGGTTACTTGGAGAGACACAATCCTCCCTGTATTGAAGTCTAATTCAATTAAATGGTGACTGGTTGCCAAGTGTGGTGGTGCATATATCCGTAATCCCCGTAATTTGGGAAGCTGAGGCAAAAGGATTGCAAATTCCAGGCCAGCCTCAGCCACTGAGCAAGACACTGTCTCAAATTTTTAAAATATGAACAAAAATAAAGGGATGTAATTCAGTGGTAAAGTACCTCTTGGTTCAGTCCCAAGTACCAAATAAAATAAAATTGTGACTGGTAAAAAAAAAAGGGAATCTGAAGATTTCAATATAATTATTTTTTGGTAGAATATAAGTAAGCAATATGTCTACAAAAGAAGAATCGTAATTCCAATAATGAACATAAAATACATATACATATTTGAGATTTTAAAATATACCTATCAACCTTTTAAAAATCAGTAGTTTAACAAGTTGATCATACAATTAAATTGTATTTATTTCCATGTCCTGGTTTCAATCATAATAGAAATCCATCATGCGTATTTTAGTGTAAGAACTATAAATAAAATGAGTATTTAATCTAGTTGCCACTTAAAAAAGTATATAATTGATTTCTAGCATACACTGTTCCACAGTTTGGAAATATTCTAAATGTTTAAGTGAGATACTTAAAATAGCCACATATACATTTACCAATTATTATATTTTATATATAAAAATTCAAAACAATTAAGATGATACATAATAATATTTGAACTAACAGTGAGAAATCTTATGCTCACAATTTTGAAAATACTTTTTCAATTAAGTTAGTTTTCATACAATAATCTATGATATCTTTAAAATTACAATTGTCAAAACATAAGGAAATTTTAATTTTTCAGAAATAATTATACATTGATCAAAAACAATAAATCTGAATTACTTGGAGAAATTTGGATGATGCATGTATTATTAAGAAAGCTTATTCTGACGTACATGAACTTTTTTCTAGTATTACAATAATAAATGTAGTGCAGCACTAAAATAGGCTAAAGTATAACAAGAAAATTCTAGATACAAACAAAAATTTTCAAACAAACTGTAAATACTATGTATATTTAAGATTAAAGTGTGAATTAAGTGAAAAGTAATGCCAGATTCAAGGAAAAGTAGCAAATTTTATTTCCATTTGGGGGGGAAAAAAGGCATTCAAATATCTACTTATTTATGCAATGCCATTGGAAAAAAACACACTTGTTACACTGCCAGATAAAGAAACCAAAATGTATTATGTTTTTTCATGACTCACATGTTTTTATTATATATCAATAAAATTAGTTTTCCATTAATGTGCCCCACAGATAATATTGGTTCTGGTCAGTGAGCCAAAAAATTAACAAGCCACATATTATCCAATTAATTCAAACATTTTCTTAATCAAAAATTATTCTGATTTTTTATTCATTCTTTAGAAAAACATGCAATTTGTTTAATTTAGGACCCCAGTCCCCATTGCCTGTAACTCCAAAAGTACTTACCACTTTTCTTTAGATAACCCTAACTTGGACCAATCGTGCCAGAACAAACAAGGAGCCTCAGAAAGTCACATCTAATATTAACTTGTGTGTTATAAAAATTAATATTGAGTAAGACCTCACAGGCTACCTTATTCTGGAAGAGCTAAAATATTCATTGATTTAAAAATAATTTTAAACATTCAAGTACTTAATTAAATTGACAATTACAATTTAATTTGATTAATGTAGAGTGAGAACAGTCCTCCCCCGTTTTTCTAATTTTCTATTTAAGTGCATCTTAATCTTGTAAGTAAATAGATTTTAAAGTAAAAAAGGTTAAAAAAAAAGAAAGAAAGAAAAGCAAGCACATAAAAATTATGCTCATTGATCAAAGACTTTATGTTAAAATGGATTATTCTAGTACTTTAGAATGACAAATAACTGACATTCAATAAAAATATTCCATTTATTGAACACAATGCTACCAAATTTATAGTCATTATCCCACTTGATCAAAATTATCCTTTTATAAATACTGTTCTATTAAAAAAAACTGAACTGCAATTCTTTTGGTTTTAACTTAAAAATACAATGGAAATCTTCAAATTAATCCATGTAATAATACTCTTCTATTTGCTTTCCTGTACCTTTTGTTTTATCTTTTCCCATATAACAGCCCAAGTCACCTTACAGTTTAGCTATGCATTTGATAAACATCAGAAACTCTTATATCAATAGTAATTCAGTTCAATAAAACTTATTGTTCACATCACATGAAAAGGTGTTTTCCTTCTTTAAAATCTTAATATGTGTTGTGGAATCCTTGCTTATTTGATTATCAGTTAAATTTATTCTTCTTTTATGATAATTTGGAATTAAATATTGCAAAAGTGTACCAGAAAATAGCTATAGGTTAAAGTGAAAGGTATACTTTTTGAAATAATTATATTTGACTAACAGAAATAATTAGCTGTCTAAGGACATTTATGTAAGCTTTTCAGATCTGCTCTTTTGGACAATGCATATAAAGAAAAGCCTCTGTAGTTGCGATAAAATAGAGACTATGAATTCTTTTCTTCATTTTCATGATCATATTAATCATGTCTAGCAATCCAATCCAACACTGAACATTATCATCACTATGCAGGGGAGAGCACAAAAGGAGCAACAGAACAATCACACTAAAATGCATCATGCAATTTCTCTCTTAATTCTATTTAATCTTTTGTTTGGTAGTCTGTTTCTGAAAATTGAATTAAGGTATGCTAAAGTTCATGACGTATTAGCATCATTAGTCTGTTAACATTGTCATTTTAATTTCATTTGTAATTTTTTCTTTTAATTGTGTCACTACTCACACTCCTCAGAGAAACAAATTTCATCTGTCTTTAAATGTATGCTTACTTTTGAAATGCATAATATTATTACTATGAGTTGCCTTTTTTATATTTTTATAATGGTTTTGGTCTTTTGCTTTGTTTCCTACTTTAAAATCTATCAATCATTGTATTTTAACTGCCAAAGGTATTTGTTTTGTATCCACCATATTTTATTTAAAATATTTATTTATTTATTTTTGTTGTAGTTGGACACAATACCTTAATTTCACTTGTTTATTTTTATGTGGTGCTGAGGATGGAACCCAGGGTCTACACGTGCGAGGCCTCTACGGCTAAGCCACAGCCCCTGCCCAGATTCTACCACATTTTTAATCCATTTGTCTGATGAGGAGGAGGAGAAGGAGGAAGAAGGAGAGGTGGTGTTCTGCCCCTGACCAGCTCAGGCAGCTAAACTAAAGGTCACTCCAGTGAATTTCATAAGGTATCAAATATAACACAGATGCATAATTTACCTTTAATTTAAGCCCCAGGATGGCTCCTCTGCCCTTGGCCTTAAGCTCCCCAAATGGGAGAGAGAGGAATCTCAGGAGAGGCTGGAGAGAGAGAGAAAGAGGGAGAGAGAGAGGGAGAGAGAGAGAGAGAGAGAGAACGTGCGTGCACACTGGAAAACTTGGGAGTGGTCTTTTATTGGGGGGGACTCTCATTCTTTAGAAATTTCCATCCAATGAAGGTCAAGAGGGGTGGGGTTACAGGGACAGGTAAGGTAACTGGACCCCTGGGGCTGGAGGAAGGCATGCCTATGCACGAAGACATGTTTTGCGACATTTTTATGACTTCTAAGATGGGGCCGCCATCAAGGGCTACTTAATGTGGCCAGATCACAGGAAGTGACCTACAGGGCCTCAAACAATCAAAGAAGGAAGATGCTGGTCACATGGCATGGCAGCCTCCCACAGAGGTGGAAAAGTAGGATAAGGATTTGGTGGTGGGGATTGAATCCAGGGCCTGAATCCTGCTAGGTAAGCACTCCCCCAGTTACATCCCTATCCCTTTTTATTTTTTATTCTGAGGCAGTGTCTCACTAAATGACCAAGGCTCACCTCAATCTTGTGACCTTTGTGCCTCAGGTTCTGTCTGGAGTCCCTAAGATTACAAGTGTGCATCACCATTCCTGGCCCACTTCTGTAATTATAGACATCTAGTGTTTTTCAAATGTCACCTAACACAAAACTGCATCCAAATAAATGTTTTGTCCATAGATCTTTAAGATGTGTGTGTTATCTATCCAGAGCACATAATCAGAATTCCTGGGTCCTGGGCTTGTATTTATATTTCATTATAGGCACTGCATGCAGTTTCCCCACTTTCTCAAAACAGAACCTAACATTTGTCTTATTACCTGCTCTACAGTTTTCTATCTGATAGCATTTGCAGTGGCATACTGTTGTCCAACAAATATTAAAAGGTTCAAATATTTAAGAGGTTCAAAATTGCTATCCATACCTTACAATCAAAAGGAGGCCAGCACACAAAGCTATTCATGGGGAACACATGGATCATTGGAGGAAAGAGAGCTTAGGACAAAATCTGTTAAATGGTGGTATACTCTTAGCATAATTTATTAATTATAATACATATTCTATAGAAAATATGAGAATTACATAGATTAAACAAATCACATTGTATATCATGTGAGGATTTTTTCTTCAATGGAGTAATGGAATTTTTCCATAGCATGAAAAAAGACAATGCCATCTTGTAATTAATTATGAAAGAAAGGGGAGATTAATCTAAGAACATAGTATCAGTTGATTTATTGTGTTAAATGTTGATTTATATTTGAAAACAGAACCTAATAGTCTTTAATGCAAACTAAATTTATTTTAACTTATATATAAATATTGTACATTTTAATGGTCTACACTATTATGTTTCACTACATGTGTGCAAGGTAAAATCAGGTTAAACATATCTATCTCTTCAGATGTTTATCATTATTTTTTGAGGAAAGCAAATTCCATTTTTATATCTTTTTTTGAGATATGAAGTACATAATTGCTACCTATAATTACATTTCTGTGGAATAGCAAATCAGAACTTCTTACTCCAATCCAATTATAGTACTATATGTTGGTTACTCTTTCTCTTTTCCATGCTTCTGGTAATAATTGTCCTCTCTATTTCCATGGAGTAAACATTTTAAATTCCACATATGAATAAGATCATGCTATACTTTTCTCCATGTTCTCAGCTTACTTAACATTATGATCTCTAAATAACATCCATGTGATCTCAAATGAGAGGATTCCATTCATTCTTTTTTTTGTTGAAGACTAAATCATAGTCCATTATGTATTTGTATCATATTTTATTTATCCATTCATAAATTGATGGATAGTCAATTTGTTTGCATTTCTTAGCTATTGTGAATGTTGCTTTAATGTACAAGGGAATAAAAATGTTTCTTCCACATACTGATTTATTTATTTTAAATATTTACCCAGGGGGGGATTACTCAATCAAATGGTAGTTCTCTTTTTAATTTTTTGAGAAACCCTAGTGTTTTTCATAACATCTGTACTAAATTACAATTCCAACAACAGTGTTCAAGGCTTCCCTTTTCTCTACATCCCTATTTGTACTTTAGTCTTTTTCATAAAAGGTATTTTTACTATAGCATGGGAACATCTCATTTTTATTTTGATTTGCATTTCTCTGATGATTAGTGATGTTGAACATTTTCAACTATCCCAATTGGTCATTTGCATGTCTTCTGAATAATGTTTTTAAATCTATTGCACATTTTTTGTTAGGTTTTTCTTCCACTGAATTTTTTGAATTCCTCATCAGTCTAATAGTTTGCAAATATCCTCAACAATTATTGGGCTATTTCTTCACTCTGATGATGACTTCCTTTGTTTTTCAGAAAATTTTTGGTTCAATGTATTCAAATTAGTCTATATGTTTGCTTGTATTTTCCCTATTTGGGGATCTTGTCCAACAAAAAATATTTTTTTCTTTTGTTTCCTTTTAGTCATTTTATTGAATCAGATCTTACATTTAATCTTAAATTTATTTGATTTCATTTTGAAATGGGTAAAAGATAGAGGTCTAGTTTCATTCTTCCATTTGTGGATACTCAATTTACCCAGCACTATTTATTAAAAAGATGTTCTTTCTATAATTCATATTCTTAACATCTTTGCCAAACTCAATTGACCAAAGATATGTGGGTTTATTTTAGGCTCTTGGTTCTCTTTATCAATCTGTTTATGCCAGTATTATGCTGTTTTGATTATTATGGCTTTGTAGTATATTTTAAAGCCAGGTAGTGTAATGCTTCTGTCTTTTTTTCTTTTTGCCCATGATTACTCTGTCTATTCAGGGCTTTTCTAGTTCCATACAAATTTTAGAAGTGTTTTTGTCTAGTTTTGTGAAGGATGGAATTATATTTTTATAGGAATTGTATTTAATCTGTAGATTGTTTTGGTTAGTATTAATATTTAAGAACATCGATTCATCCAATCTATGATCATGGAATGCCACTTCATCCTTGTATTTTCTTCAGTATCTTTCATCCTGTTTCACAAATTTCATGGTAGGGATCTTTCACTGATTGGGTTAAATTTATTCATAGGTACCTGTAGCTATTATAAGTGGGATTTTTGTCTTCATTTCTATTTCAAATACTTTTCTTTAGGCATAAGGCACCACTACAGTTCTTAATATGTTGATTTAATATTCCAAAACTCTGTATAATGCGTTAGTTAAAAGTATTTTTGTGTGGAATCTTTAGGGTTTTCTATATGTAAAATGTTGTCATCTGGAAAAGATGAAAATTTGACTTCCTCTTCCAATTTGAATTTAAAAAATATTTTGTTTTTTTTTTTTAGTTGGAAACAATAACTTAATTTTATCTTTATGGGGTGCTGAGGATGGAACCCAGCGCCTCACTCAAGCTAGGCAAGCTTTCTACCATTGAGTCACAATCCTCACACCTTGAATACACTTTATTTCTTTATATTGCGTGATTTCTCAGGATAGGAGTTCTAACCCTACATGCCGGGTTTCTGTTCTCTCGACTAAAAGGCTCAGGGTTCACTCCAGGTAAACTGGGCTAATTGGGCTGCATGAAATAACCACACAAGAGACACAAATACCTTTTTCTTTGGGGTTGCAGTGACGCTCCTCTGACCTTAAGGGTCCGCAGGAAGAGAGAAATAGAGAGCATGTGCTGACCCCTTTTATTGAGGGGTAGCTATTCAAATGAGGCAAGAGGTCAGGTTTCAGGGAGCTGAATCTATATTCATGATGTCCACTGTCAGCAGGTTGACTGACATCTGGTAGGCCACACCCAAGGACATGGTAAGAGAAGGGGACACACACAAGGCACTTCCATGGAAGATTCTATCCTAAACAAGACAAGGGGTTATATTACAAAGAAACAGGTGAGCGTAGCACCCATGGGGCTGTAGTAAGACAAGCCCAGGCACTGAAGACACAGTGGAACCCCTAGAAGAGCAGGGCAGTCTAGCAGCATGGGTGCCTGACTGCCACATTGCTCAGCAGGGGAGTTAACTTAGTCACAAGTGCCAGGTAGGTCTCCCACACCCACATAGAATAAAAATGCTAAAAGTGGGCATCTTTGTCCTTTTCCAGATCTTTGAGTGAAAACTTTCAGCTTTCCCCTATCCAGCACTGTTTTTAATCACATTTAGCCGTTATTATGCAGATGTTTATTTCTTCTATACCTAATTTGCTCAGGTTTTTTAGTCACAAAAATATATTTATTTTATCACAAGTGTTTTCTCAATATATTGAAATGATCATATAGTTCCTGTTCTTGATTTCTTTGATGTGTTGTATCACATTTGATTTATATATTTTGAATCATCTTGCATTACTGGTATAATCTTAATCGTGATGAATAATATGTTTCATGTGCTGTTGGATTTTTTTTTCTTTTAGTTCAATATAAGGATTTATATATATATATGTTTATCAGAGTTATTGAATTGGGTCTTGTGTAGTGGGATTTGGTATCAGATAATCGGATAATTCTGGCCTCATAGAAAGTGTTTGAAATAATTTTCTCCTGTTTATTTTTTAAAAATAATTTGGGGATAATTGGCATCTGTTCTTCTTTAAACGTTTGGCAAAACTCTGTAGTAACACCCACTGATCTAGAATTTCTTTTCTTTTCTTTTCTTTTTTTTTTTGGAGGGTAATGTCTAATTATTGGTTCAATAATATAACTATTAAGAATCTGTTAAGGTCTTTCAGTTTTTGTTTCAATCTTGGTAAATTGTACATATCAAGAAATCTGCCCACTTGTTCTAGGTTATCAAATTTGTTGTTGTTCATAATAATCTATAGTGATCTTTTGTATTTTTGAGTCCATAATACATCCTCCCCTTTCACCTCTGCTCTTATTTTTCTTATTTATGAATTATTTCTCTCTCTCTCTCTCTTGCTTAATTAACCTAGGTAAGATTGTGTCATTCTTTTAATCTTCTTATAATCTTTTTGAAGAACTGGCTCTTCATGTCAGTCATATTTTATGTTTTTCTAGTCTCCCATTTCTGCTCTAAACATTATCATTTCTTTTCTTCTACTCATTTTGGGTTTGGTTTGTTTTTATTTTCCTTGAGATACACCAACAGGTTTTTATATGGGATCTTACTCCTTTTTGAATAGCATTGATTGCTATAGATTCCCCCCTCCATAGTGCTTTGCTATATATGTTTTTGTATGATGTGTCTCTATTTTAATTTGTTTAGCACAACATTTAAATTTCTCCCTTAATTTTTTAATTAATGCATTAGTTGTTCAACAGTAAACTTTAAAAATTTCCTGGTATTTGTATAGTTTTCAGTCTATTTCACTATTTTTAGTTTGTTGAGATTTGTTTCATGGCCTATCATATGACCCATTGTTGCTGAGTGTACTGTGTTCTGATTACAAGATCATGTATTCTGCAGTTTTTGGATGAATTATTCTGTCCATATATGTTAGGTTGATTTAGTGTAGATTAAAAGTAGTTGTGCTGTTTCTTTGTTGACTTTAAATCTGGATGATCTGTCCATTGCTCAAAGTGGGTTGTGGCTAATGTCCTATTATAATTGTATTGTGGTCTATCTCTCTCTTTAGGAGTACCAATATTTACTTTATATATTTGGGTGCTCTGATATTGGCTAGATATATATTTATAATTGTTAATTCCTATTGGTGAGTTTATTCTCTTATTCTGATAAAATGTGCTTTAAATAAAAAGAAGTACAAAACATTATCTGATAAAAGTATGATTTTCTTCTTTTGGTTCCACTTGCATGGGTTATCTTTTGCCATTCCTGCTGCCACCAAAAAGTAAGTAATAAAATGTCCCAAACCACTTCACCGAGTCCTTCAAGTTGTTCCTTTGAGATTGGAACATATTATGTTGAGTTCTTTGCAATTCCAAGGTTAAACAATGCAAAATACCTGAATACTGTAGTCCATTCCTCCAAGCTTCTACCTGGGGATGGAGTAGGCACATATGTATCATCAATAATCACTAGACTGTCAGAATTAACTCCTTCACACTTTTCCAAGCTACAGAGTTATCTTTCCATGCTGCATGGAGTATGCAGAGGGGTGACACTGGTAACTTTTTCTTTCTGCTTTTTATAATGTGTCTTTCTTACTTGTAATGGTTAATTTGAATTGCTATCTTGATTGGATTAGGAGATGCTGATGATTAAGAGGCTTCTGGTTGTATCAATGATCCTAAAAATGATTAGGATGTGGGATAGCCAACTGAAGTAGAGAACCTCCTTTAAGCATGAGCAGCAACATCCAATAGGATGATGGCTTGGGTGGAATAAAAGTTGGGAGAACAGTGGAGCAGCAGCAGATGCAAGCTCCATTCTTCCTGAGCAGGTTCTTGATTGCTGCTTTGACCCATTGAGATTATCAGACACTTGCTTCTTAACTCTTCCAAAGAGGACTCTGACAGAGATTCTCCAGGGAGTTTCCAGAAGCCTTTGGTCTGGGACTAGGATAGAACCATTGATCCCTCTTGTTCTGGGGCTTCAGCCTCTTGGACTGTGCAGCTACTGGTTCTTCTAGCTTTCCAGCCTGCAGAAGGCCATTGTGGACTATCCAGCTTCTGAACATGTAAGTCAACCTAATAAATCCCATTTTTATAATTATACTTCCTGTTAATTCTGCTCCTCTAGAGAGCCCTAGTACAGTTTTTATTACTCTAAAATCAGCTACTATGGTCCCTAACCTGACTTTCTTTGGTGCTTGTGAAAGCATATCAGTGTGTGAATAAATGTTCAAATTAGTGTGTCTTTGATAAGACAAATGCCTAGGGGATCTTACTCAATCAACATCTGTTTTTCCTCTCACCAGTTTGGATTTTGTCTTTCCAACAGTTAGAAGGTATAAAAGATCTTTTGGTAAGCCCAATGACAACCCTATTCATTTGAATATGTTTGAGAAGAATAATGTTCCTTATTTCTAGAGAATGAAGATAACAGATAAACATGTTATAGCATCCTCAAAAATTTAAAAAGTCATACAAGAATGCAGCTATTTTTATCCTTATTTTTCTGAGACTATAAAATTTTTACGAGTAAATTTTTGTTTTTCTCAAAAAATGAATGTCAGAGGGACAATTTTAGAACTAGTGCTTTGACTTAGACTGCAATTGTGAGAACTGAATGCAGGAGATGTAAAGAGTGACCTCAGGGAAGAAGTACCATTGGGTACAATGGACAGATGGCAGTTGCTTTCAAATGTTTAGAGAACATGAAGTCCTGAGGTTTTTCATGCAAATTGTTTAATGTACTGTTTTTTTGTTCTCTTTTTGTAACTGGGAGAGGAATACTATTTGGATTATTTTATTTTTCAAAAATTCATATACGACTTTAAAGAACTGGCATATTTATGTTATGGTTTAGTAAATAAAACATACATATTTTAACATATAAAAATATATAAAAATATATACACATAAGTTAAAAATAATACATATTTATAATGTCATATATATACATATAATGTCATATTTATAATGTCATATTTATAAGATTTCCATACACAGTATGCCATATTCATGAGAAAAGTTTAAGGATGTAGCTATCATATTTACACTGTGATCTATATGCTCTAAGCAATGTTAAATAATTTGAATGTTAAACTAAATAAGTTAGCTATGCGTATATTTTCTTTAGTAAGCAGCAAAGTGAATCACTAAATGATTGTTGGCCAGTAAATGATGTGCACATTAAAGATTTCCTGTATTCTGAATATAAGGTGAGGAATAAAAACACCTACTTGAAATGAAGTTTAAAATTAATGTGTGATAATTTGCTGTCCCTGACCTCCTCTGGATTCTGGTATCCCTTCTCCATACTGCTGCGATTTATTCATTCATTCATATTGGAACTCCTCGGATAAAGTGTTACCTTATTTGCTTATAAATGCACTTCCTTTTTAAATTGTGAGGTATTAAATGAGTATATGGTCTTAATTTTCTTCATATACTTATGTCTCAAGATAAGTCCACGATTTTGATTACACATATAAAACATTATTCATTTTTCATTTTCACATGTTGTCTAGTTTGAGCCTTATAAGGTCCCTAATATTTATTTGGATATAAAAACTCATTTAAATTAAATAACTTGTCTCGAAGAATGCATGTTGGTGCAATTATAATTCAGGCATAGGTGTCTGGTTTCCTTTCAGGAAAGCACTGGCTGCACTGGCAGCATCAGGCAGCACTGGCTGCATGAAGTCTGGCCTACCATGCCTGCAGACACACATCACATGTCCCATAAACTTCAGATTTGTAAGGTTGAAACCCATTCTGGCTTTTACAAATCAGAAATTTTATGAAAAAATTCTACCATGACTGCATTTATAGATTTTACTTAACGTGGCATATCTGGTCAATTGGATAGACCATGGTCCACTATCTCTGTTTCCTACTTAGAACATAGCTGTTCACACCACTCCAGTCTAAAAGTCTGACAGGAAGCACCAGAGAACCATACTTATCCACCCTAGTCATTTGTGTTTCTAATACATTTTCTGTAACATTCAAGTTAACTTCCCATCCCCTGCGCACATTTTCAGTCATGATCAATATTATATAATACTACTCTATCTATTTGTTGTAAGAAAGAAAAAAGAAAGGAAGAAGGAAATATGTAAAAATGAGGAAGAAAGGAAAAATGGGCAGGAAAGAATGAAAAAGAAGGAAGAAAGAACATAAGAATTTTTTCAATCTCATTAAAAACAAACAAAAAAAATCCTTAAAATATCTATTTAGGGAGAAACATTCTTGATATACATATACTAGAATGTATTTTATCACTAATCAGTACTTATTCATAATCTGTATTGTTTGACTTTTCCCACTACTTTGTATGGATTTTCTTTTTTTTTTTTTTTTAATTTTTTTATTGTTGGCTGTTCAAAACATTACATAATTCTTGATATATCATATTTCACACTTTGATTCAAGTGGGTTATGAGCTCCCATTTTTACCCCATATACAGATTGCAGAATCACATCAGTTACACATCCATTGATTTACATATTGCCATACTAGTGTCTGTTGTGTTCTGCTGCCTTTCCTATCCTCTACTATCCCCCCTCCCCTCCNCAGTACCATGCTGTTTTTGTTACTAGAGACAGGTAGCATAGTTTGAAGTCTGGTATCGCTATACCGCCTGATTCACACTTCCTGCTTAGCATTGTTTTTGCTATTCTGGGTTGTTTATTTTTCCATATGAATTTCATAAATATGAAGATTTTGTCATTCTGAATATAACAACACACTCTAGTAAAGATAGCCTGAGTACCAGATATTTGAAATTTGAAAATAGAACCTGAGAGCAATCAATATTGATGAAGTAATTATTTACATATTTTTAATTCTTAGCATATACATTACTTATTTTTTGCCTAATTTTTCTTGCTTTCTATCATTATTGGCATAATCATGAAAATTTAGCAAAAGGAGACATTTTTTAAGGGAATCTTGATAATTATTTAACAGTGAAGACTAAAAAATTGTTACTGTGAAAGGAGAGAAAAAAAGAAAAATTTACTAACTGTACAATAAGCAGGAAAATAACAAAGTTGAATTGATTTAGAGAATTTAGACAGCAAGAACCTAAACCACTGGAAAATCTGAAAGTATTTACTGTCATAAACAGCATCCCAGATTTTTTATATGTTCTTATTGAACACAAAATTCTAAAAGAAAAATGGAAGATTACTTGAAATATTTATGGACTTTGGACTCACACACAAGTAAGTAAAATAATTTGTAATGCCTTTTACATGATGTAAACAACACTAAATAAAAATAAAATATAGCAGGCAGTGAAAAGCTCATTTAGAAACAAAATCTTTCAAAGGCTTTGGCAGCACTTAAAGGAAGCAAACCAATTTAAATCAAATAACTTAAGGAGTATTATCAAAGGGAAAATAATCATTTCATATTTATGCATGCAGCATAATGAACCAAAAAACACAATAAGGCAAATACATTAGATTAGCATAATTTTATTTTACTATTCAGATTTATAAGTGAGAAATTGATTTTGCTTCAATTACTGCATTTCCCTGGGTTTTACATATTTTATTTCAATTTATGCTTCTGTTTGAATTTGGTACCATTCAATATTTTCTACAGATATTTGTCATGTTACAGGTTGATTTTAAATTTGCAATTATTGACATATTATTCATAACTACTTTGAATTAATAGATTTAGTAGATTTGCTATCCTTTCTTCAGAATAAAATTTGGATTTCATTGTACCTCAAAATGTTGTTTGGCTAAAATTTTTTCTTTTTTTTTTAGAATCATTGATCTACATGACTTTAGTAATTGTAGGCATTCATTAACAAGCATTCATTAACTAAAATTCTGCCAGAAGATATATATAATATTCAATTTCTGAAATTAGTTTTCCCTCCATTCTCAGACTAAAGCCATAAAGCCTCTTAAATTAAGAAAAAAATTTTTTTTCTTTCAAAGTTTTGAATTTCATACATAATTAGGCTTGCTTATTCTGAGAGAAAAAAAATTCTCCCATGATGATAGTCATACAAATAACATTTTAATATGTTTTAATGAGGCTTTTACTAAACTATAGTAAAGCAGACAAACAGAAGACCCAAAATCTGTGTGCCTATTTTGTTCTTATGGTCTGCTAGTGATCACATCATCAATAAAAACAGACATATTTTAGACTACTAAATTATAATAATAAAGATATATTTCAATGTATCCACTAATGGTGCCTTACAACTAATAAATATCAATGAAATGAAGAAATTCAAGATATATTTGTAAGATATTATTTAATAGTATTAGTTAATGGTAACATTATCTTTAAAGTATTCTAAATAATATCTTTAAAATATCCTAATATTAAATAATAAAAATCATCAACAGTTTTAGAGTCTATGATTTACTGTCCTGCAGTACCTCAATAAGCCAAAGATGATATGAAATTTTAATATACTACTTCTGTTTGTCATATCCATTTTGACTTAATGAATTATATCTGATAAAATTTAACATACACACTTAACATTAATTCTTAGGATTATTGTTTCTTTTTAGTTCCTATTTGTGTGCTGCTTAATTAGATTGTTAGAGTTGCAAATAAGAGGAAGTACGGAGGATGCTTAGTGATAATTAGTTCTATTAAATATGGGTTTTTAGAAAATTAATTAGATTCTGCAATTTTTCGGGACTAGGGTCACATTATGTTAATGGCTATAGGTCAACCAAATAAAATATTTTTATTAATGAAAGAAACTCCTCTGTAAATGCTAATGATTGTTAACATTTGTTAAATTATTAATGTGTTGGCCCACATGTTATTCAACTTATATGCATGATTCATAATCATTACAAAGTCCCTAAGGTAGTTTATATGATTATCTTCTCTTTGGAAACCAGGACACTGAGGCACAGAGAGCGTGATTTATTTTTCTAAGGCTTACTCTTACATGTGGTTGAGTCTTGATTTGAAATTAGACAGTCTGATGCTAACATCCTCCAAATTAATCCAGTTTCCGTATGCATTATGTAAGAGAAAATGTGAATAAATAAGGAAATAACTTCCAGGAAATAAATAAATAAACTTTTGAGAGTTGCATTAATTTATTAATAAATATAGTAAGTTTGTCTCAATTTGAAATTATGTAGAAGCAATAGTTCTGCTTTTTCTTTAATTTTCCATCTCAGTTTTGGAAAAAAAATATAATAAAATCTACAAAATATATTTGTACGTGGTGGAAAAGTCACATAAACACACACAAGAAGGCAGGTAGAGATAAGTTCACTACATAAAAACACTGCTGATAAATGACTTCAAAGTTATTGAATTTCATTCCTCTCATTTTTAATTTTCAATGAAAAAGAAATCAAACTATCCCTATTCACCAATGACATGATTCTATATTTAGAAGACCCCAAAACTCCACCAGAAAAATTCTAATGCTCATAAATGAATACAGAAAAGTAGTAGGATATAAAAAATCCATAAATAAATTACATTCCTATACATAAGTGCTGAATCAACTGAAAGAGAAATTAGGAAAACTATGCCATTTATAGTGGCATCAAAAAAATTGGGAAATCAATCTAATAAAAGAGGTGAAAGACCTCTACAAAACTACAAAATAGTAAAGAAAGAAATTGAAGAAGTCCATAGAAGATGAAAA
Organism: Marmota marmota marmota; assembly: GCF_001458135.2. Classification (NCBI taxonomy): domain Eukaryota; kingdom Metazoa; phylum Chordata; class Mammalia; order Rodentia; family Sciuridae; genus Marmota; species Marmota marmota. The sequence goes on from NW_026000019.1 coordinate 1,477,770, forward strand.
GATCTCTTATATTCTTGGAGAGGCAGAATTAATATTGTCAAAACGGCCATACTACCAAAAGCTCTATACAGATTTAATGCAATTTGTATTAAAATTCTAATGACATTCTTCATAAAAATACAAAAAGCAGTCATGAAATTTTACTTTGGAAAAAAAGAGACCTAGATAGCTAAAGCAACCTTTAGCAAGAAAAATGAAGCAGGAGTCATCATAATACCTATAAATTTAACTATATTACAGAGCTATAGTAACCAAAATGGCATTGTATTGGCACCAAAACAAACATGTAGACCAATGGCACAGAATAGAAGACAAAAAGAAACCCACAAAAATATAGTAATTTTATATTAGACAAAGGTGCCAAAAACATATTTTGGAGAAAGGATGGCCTTTTCAACAAATGCTACTGGGAAAACTGAAAATCCATATGTAGCAGAATGAAATCAAACTCCTATCTCTCATGCTTCACAAAACTGTAAGTGGATTAAGGACCTAGTCATTACACCAGAGACCCAGGGCCTAATAGAAGAAAAAGTAGTCCTGAATCTCCATTATGTTGGCTTAGGAACTGACTTTCTTAACCGGACTCCTAAAACACAAGAAATAAAATAAAAAATCAACAAATGGGATGGTATCAAATTAAAAGTCTTCTTCACAGTAAAGGAAACATTCAAGAGTGTGAAGAGATCCTACAGAATGGGAGAAAATCTTTGCCACTTGCAACTTGGATACAGCATTAGTATATATAAAGAACTCAAAAAACAAATAACCCAATCAATAAATGGGCAAAGGAACTGAACAGGCACTTCACAGAAGAAGAAGTATGATCAATCCACAAATATATGAAAAAATGTTCAACATTTCTAGCAGTTAGAGAAATTAAAACTACACTGAGATTTTTATCTCATTCCAGTCAGAATGAGAATTATAAAAAATACAAGTAACAATAAATGTTGGCAAAGATGTGGGGAAATACATTGCTGATGGGACTGCAAGTAAAGTAGTATGGAGATTCCTTGGAAAACTTGGAAATGAAACCACCATTTGACCCAGTTATCCCACTCCTCTGTATATACCCAATGTACATAAAATCAGCATAGTATAGTCATGCTGTAATCAATGTTTACAGCAGTTCAATTCACAATAGCTAAACTATAATAAAACCAACCTAGGTGCCATGGCCAGTGTGGCCAAACTAGCAGATTCCCGCAAGGGGCAGTGGGAAATCGGAAGAAACCAAGAGTCAACACATGCAGATCTTCAAGAATAAACAGCTGCGGTCAGATGGAGCGCTGCTTTCTGATGGAGAAGCAGGTCTAAAGATTTACACCAGCAATCTTTATTATATATATATAAATCAGATTAAAGACTATGTAAGCATTATTCTTTGAATTCATGAAAGTCACAGAGTTAGCAACAGTATGCAACTATTTCCTCAATTACATTCTATGGTTGCAATGTGCAATGTTAGGAGAATTTTGCACTTTTATTCTCAGGCACAGCAGCTCCTGGGAATAAGACTCTAGCATGGCAGACATCTCCATAGCAACTGGGCATCCTATGCCTTTTCAAAGAAACTTTCCCAGTCACCAAGTATGCCACAGCCATGAAGTCATCAGGGACCCCAATCTCAGACACTAGTCTCCCAATCACTGTCACTGCTCTCCACACCTAGGTGCCCTGGTACATATATACAATGGAATATTATTGAACCAGGAAGAAAAATGAAGAAAAATTAAATTATGGATAGAACTGGAGAATATCACACTAATTGAAATAAGCCAATCCCTCCAAAGCCAAAGGCCAAATATTCTCTCTGATATGTAGATTCTAACTCACAATAAGGGAAGAGGGTACAGAAAAATGGAAGTACTTTGGATTAGAAAAAGGGGAATGAAGTAAGGGTGTGGAAAAGGGAATTGGAAAGATAGTAGAATGAATCTGACTTTACTTTTCTATGTTCATATATGAATACATTAGCAATTTAATTCCACATCATGTGCAACTCTTCTGCTTGAGAAGTTTTACTTCTTGTATGTATAATATGTCAAAATACATTCTAATGCCATGCATAACTAAAAACAACAAATGAAAACATATTTTTTTAAAAGCCACCAAAAATTAATAAAAAACAAAAAAAAAGTCAATTTTACATGCACCAATTTTAGTTCTCACAAGCAATCAATGAGAGTTCTTCTCATTCCACATCCCGTCTAAAATTTGGTGTTTTCAGTATTCTGGATTTTGGCAGTTCTAATAGGTGTGTAATAGTAAATCAACATATTTTTAATTTGCATTTCCCTGTTGACATATGATGCAGAGTATCTCCCACATGATTGTTTTCTGTCTGATGGTTTAATTTATGTATTAATTTGATTGCATTAAGGAATATATAGATGGTTAGTAAGATTTATGTTTCTGGGTATATCTATGAATGTGTTTGTAGAAGGGATTGGCATTTAAGTTGGTGGATTAAGGAAGATCCCTTCTCCTGAATGTGGATTTGCACAATACAATTTTTAAGGGCTTGTACTAGGGAAAAAAACAAAGCAAAAGAAAGATTAATTCCTTCTCCTTTTTGGAGCTGGTACTTCCATCTTCTCCCACTTTTGGATATCAGAACTATAGATACTTGAATGCCAATACCTATTACCAGTGGCCCCTGAGCTTGGGTTAACAGTTACATCATGGATTCTCTGGTTCTCAGATCTTTGGACTTAGACCAAGTTATACTACTGAATTCCCTAGTTTTCCAATTACACACAGCATAACCTGGGACTTGTCAGTCTTCAAAATTGTGTAAAATAATTTCCATCTACATCTATGCATCTCAGTGATTCTGTTCCTCTGGAGAATCCTGACAAATATACCAGCTACATATTTTCTTTGGTTATGTGTCTGTGAAGGTTGGCTCCTTTCCTTTATCAGTTTGTTTATTTTCTTGTTAAGATTTAAATGTTTGTTTTTTATTATATATTTTGGATAACAATTTTTTTATCAGATGTGCTTTTTACACCCAGAAGACCATGTGTTCTCATTCTCTTCACATTGCATTTTTCAGAGAAGATTATAACATTTGCAATATCCAGCTTATCAATTCTTTCTTTCATCTATTGCGCTGTCCTCTCCTGCATGGCTGTTTATTCAGTTTCCCCCAAGAGATGGCAAGAAGATTGAGAAACGACAAACAGAGTCAAAAGTAGAGAAAATGTTTGGGCCCAGTGGATCAGCCAACCTCTGATGAAGGAAGACTGATCATGAGCAAGCTTGGCACATTTTTTTATATAGGTTTTTAAGATCAAAGGGATTTATTGTTAGAAAGTGACTTTTAAACAAACAGAACCAAGGTCAAGATATGAACAGCCCAATTACATTATTAGCTTGCACGTATAATTCTCTAACCCCTTGTGGTTGGCGTTTGAACCTTAGGTCATGAACTGATAAATTCTGTGGATAGCACAGAATTCCCCTTTGAACAGGATGTCACCATAGCAACTGTGTAAACTTCGATCAGAGCTTTTGCACCGAGAAATTTCCAAGAGAGGTATTGCCTCTGTCTCTGGGCAGTTGAACATCCATAATTAATTCACCAACATCATGCCTTTGATATTATATGTAAAAAGTAATCACCATATCCACAGTAATAATCTTCTAGGAGTTTTGTAGCTTTGTATTTTACACTTAGGCACATGATCCTTTTTGAGTTGATGTTTGTGAAAGGTTTCCACAAAGTACTTTCAAAGAAACACAAAGATTTGTGTTTGATTCAATAATTGGGAAATATACTCTAGTAAAGTTGACACACAAAATCATCATTGTCCTCTAACAATTACATATATATGTATGTGTGTGTACACATATATATATACACACACAGTATATGTATACATGCATATATACACACACAAACACACACATACATACATAAATACTTTTCCCAAGTGTAAAGGTTAGCAGATTTGAGGCTCAGGATGTCAGGCAGCAGGAATTCCCTTTTATTTAAGGGTTGGTTACCTTTCTTGTTCTATTCACGCTTTCAACTGATTGGATAATCCCAATCCATATTGAGAGTGGACGCCAGAGCTACTTTCCTTAGTCTATCCATTTAATTTTTGAACTCTTACTTAAATGATCTTACAGAAGCACCCAGAATAATGTTTGATTCAACTAGGTAGGAGTCCCAGTACCCAGCCTAGTTGACATATAACATTAACTATCATATACAATCTCTAGCAAAATCCTCAAAATATTTCTATAAATATAAAAAAAGATTATATGTTTTCTGGAAAGGTTGAGGAGCCAGGAAAGCTAAAATAATTTTATATTTATGTTCATTGCTTATTTCTCTGCCTTAGTATACAAGAGAAATTTTTTATCAAATGTATAAATGACACTTAGGAAAGAAAGTATTCATTCCTCACTCTCTTTCTTTCTTTCTTTTGAGAATTACATAGAAAGAAAATGTGCTTTCTCCCTTCCTTTCACTGGTTTTTCTTCCTGAAGATGCCAAAGGGAAGAGCTACATATGAGCAGCAGGACTTCAGAGTCTCTCCCACCCCTCTGGAAACTGCTTCCCTCAGATGAACTCAGCACTCCTAAGTCCAGTTTTACCATAGTAAGTTAATATCTTCATCTCTAACTTCTTTGGCATCATCTATTGTTTCAGAATTTGAATGAGTGAGATCTTGGAATTCACTTCTAATACTGAAGCATCTTAAGCATAGCAGAAGATTAAAACCTCCACACTTTGTAAATACTTAGTAACTATAATATTCAAACATTATATAATGAAATATTCTTTGATTTCAAACAAGGATGTGGAATTCCTGAAAAAAAAATCTAACAAAAAATTGTTCAGAATTATTTCTAAAATGACAATTTTTCTTGGTGGAGATAGTTGAATCAAAAAATTGGGGAATATTCCTACATTAGACCAGGTATTAACATAGTTGAATAAGTTAATAAACTAAATAATTATGACCATAATTCTAGCAATAAAATGTTGAACAAAATCTGATAGCATCAACATTTTATTTCAAACATTTTTAGTCAATTATATAGTCAATTATATACAACATAAACAGTTTTAAATCAAGCAAAAATTGTAATATAAGATGGTCAAAAGCTAAAGGCATTGTAAATTAAATGAGGAATAAGTTATGACTACTGTAAATAACAATATTTTACAACTTTAAAATCACCCTTCTAGCTAATGTAATGTCCCCTATAAATACCATGAGATTTTACTTCAAAATCTTGATAAGAAGCCAAAAAGTCATAATTCCTTACAAAGTTAGGAAAGCCAAGATTCTCAGAAATATTTTAGAAATTTATAGCTTTCTAGGATATATATATATATAAGCTCCAATCATAGGAAAGATAAAATTCATGAATAACATACAAACTGTCTTAGTGTGTGAGGGAGGTGTGTGTGTGTATATATGTACATGTAGCAAGATTATTAGAGACATGAGAATTTAGAAACTTTCAATACTGACTGATAGAAATAGTATGTTTGTGTTCACCCTCAAAATTCAAATTTGGAAGCCCTAAATCCCAATATAATGATATTTGGGGAGTGGAGAATTTTGGAGGTAATTAGCTAATAAAGGTGGAATACTCATGATCAGATTAATGCCCTTATATGAAGAAAAAAGATCTCTCTCTCTCTGCCATGGGATGGTATATCAGTAGGGCATCCAACTTCAAGTCAAGAAATACCCACCTCCCAAAATGAAGTGGTTAGCACTTTAGTTTTGAGTTTATCAGCTTCCACTACTGGAAAAAATACTTTTTATTGTTTACGCCAACTAGTATTTTTGTTTAGCAGCCCAAACTGACTAAGATACCTATTAGATATTTGCACAAATTCAAGGCAATTTCAAGTAATTTGTATTGGGGGTTTAACAAATTATACTTCCTCTGAAAAATGCATTTTTATTATACTTATTTTGAAAATAAAGAAAGAAATAAAAATGAAGTTACAAAGAAGTTATAGTTTCATGTTGTTATTGTAGAATTAAAGCAAAAAAAAAAAAACTTTTGCTATAGAAATAGGAGAATATATAATGTGACCAAAAAAATAAAAACTCAAACAAGTTGATGTGGAAGATTAATTTATTATGAAGCTTGTTTTTCAAACCAGATTAAAATAGATGTATAGTCCAGTAAGGTATCTTCAATCCATTATTAAAATATTGAAATAAATAAAAGACTAAATATAAAATCATTATTAAATTGTTAGAAGAAAATATATAGCTTTTATATGTTTATTTTTTGGTGTAGGGAAGACCTCCTCAAAAAAGATGCAGATTCAGAAAGCATAAACTGAAACACTTGATTTTATGGAAAACATCAAACAGAATATTAAAATACAAATAAAAACCTGGCTTAACAACTAAATGGCTATCAATCATAGAATACTTAAATAAATTTCCATGCATATAATTGAATACTGTATATAAATGAAATAGAACTTACCACAATTTAATAAACAATATGGATGAATTTTATAAGACTAATTTTAACAGAATTTAGCTAGAATAGAGAAGAATGTACTCTGTGTGTTATTTCATCTGAAGTTCAAAGCACTGGTGAATTCAGAATAGTGTTTAGGGATGCAAACTTACATAGATAAACTGTAAAGAAAAATCAGCAAGCAATTGCCATGAAATTTAGAACAACAGAACAATTTAGAACAATTGAACTATTGAGTGCTGATGCTCTTCTTTAGAGGAATTAGCATGATTTTTTTTTCCTTTTACATCAAAACGTACAATTTAGTACAGGTAGGTAAGGCTATATTTTATGGCAAGTACCAAATATTAAGAGTGAATAAAAAAGAAACATAATAAGGAGTCAGACAAGGACAAGAAGAGAAAATGGTAGGATATTATGTGAGAATAGTCAGCATGTAGGCTTAAATAAGAACCAAATACGGTGGAGAGTGTGCAATGAACGCCCATGCTCTGGTTTGGACTGAGGTTTTCTGTAAGAATTTGACTAACTCAAGAAAAAGGATATCAAATAGTGCAAAAAATATTAGTCGTATACCATAATTTTCCACAAAGCAGTTATACAAATAAAAAAACAATCTTTTAAATATTTTATTAGTGCATTGAAGTTTATATATAATCGTGAGGTTCATTCTGACATAATCACATTCTTCCCCTTCCTGTCCCTTCTCCCTCCCTCTCTATCATCTTCCTGTACCCCACTGATCTCCCCTCTATTTTCCTGGGATTCCCCCACCCTTTTTTCCCCTTTATTTTGCTCTGGCTTCCACATATGAGAGAAAACATATAACCCTCGACTTTTTGAAGTCTGGCTTGTTTTAGTTATTATGATGTTCCCTATTTCCATCCATTTAGCAGCAAAGGCCATAATTTAATTCCCATTTATGGCTGAATAAAATTCCATTGTGTATATATAACACATTTTCTTTATCCTTTTACCTATTGACTGGCACCTGCACTAGTTCCATAACTTGGCTTTTGTGAATTGAGCTGCTATAAACATTGACATGCCTGAGTCTTTATAGGTATACTGAATTTAGTACTTTGGGAAAAATACCAAGGAGTGGGATAGCTGGGGTCATATGGTGAAAAATCTTATGGCAAAATAAGTCAAATAACACAAGCAGAAAAGTTGCAATGAAATATATTAGGACAAAATCATAAAAATGTGACCACTTTCATCAGCACTCACAAATTTGCAAAGAACACAAAATAGTTGCCATTTTGTGCTATTTAGATATTTGATAATATTCTGTTTAATAAAATTTTGTGGGGAGATAAACTTTGTTATATATTGGGATTGTGGTCAATAATTTTAAAGTATTATTCAGCATAAAATGTTCGTTAACTAATACTTTAATTTTTTTGGGGGGGGGATTAAACCCAGGGTTGCTTAACCACTGAGTGACATTCCCAACTCTTTTTTTAAAAAAAATACATTTTACTAGAGACAGGGTCTGGCTGAATTAGTAAATGCCTTGCTAAATTGCTGAGACTGGCTTTGAACTTTCGATCCTCCTGCCTCAGACTCCTGAGCCCCTGGGATTACAGGCGTGCACCACTGTACCCAGTAAATTTCAACTTCTTGAAGTCTCTTTACTTCTTAGTCTCTATTTTTAGAAAATTACCTGAAAATGTATAAAATGATCCATGAATGTTCAGTAAAATTATATGTTTGTGGTTTTGAGTAAGTAACAGCAACACCAACTAAAATCCACACAAACACATAGGGAAACAAGCAAAATTAATATATACATACACACATAATATATACATAAATATTTTATATTATTTTTAATTTTTAACCATAGAATATATGACTATATAAATGCCTTGAAAGTTATCAGCATTATGTTATTAAGTGATAACTCAAGTCTCTAAAAATATACTGATGGCATGGTTTCACTTATATCAATTAAACAAATATCCCTGTACTAATTTTTAAATTTTGATAAAACAGCATTTAAAATATTAAGTCATAAGAACTTTACTAAAATTTAGTTATCTTTTAGAATGACTTTGTGGTACTTAAAGTCACTAAAACTAGCAGTTGAATAACCAGATTTTGTGTGTATGTTGACAAAGCTTAATTTTGCAGCAACATAAAGCTGGTGCCTCTAAAGAGAATCCATTCCCTGAAATAGTGCATATTTTTTGCTCCATACAATATGAGGATGCATAATGAATAACCACTTGCATAGTAAATGCTTGAACAGCAGTAGCAGTTGGTTCGATTTTAATAAATTAAAGTTATCTTCAATTTTGTTTAAATAATATAATAACTGACGTTATTACTCCTAGGAGGTGTGTTAAGTGTGCAAACATAGATTAAATTTTTAAAAATGTTCTTTATTCAGCAGTTACTATGGCAAGTTACTAGGATAGTATTCAACTGTTTATATAATTTTTTAAGATAATTGCCCTTAATTTTTCACATTTAATAAACTTAGTCTAAAAATATTTGCTTATTCAATGTGCTGACTGGGTCCTGATAATTTTAATGAATCTTTTTCATGTAGTGGATGCCCTAGTTTAATACAATTGTGCACAGCAAAAGCATTCACCTTCAGATTCTGTTTTAAATGTATCCAGTCTTGGAATTATAGGCCCTATTCTTAAAAGACAGGAAACATGGGTTCTGTATTTAGTCACAGACCACCTAAAATTTAGTAAGTCTTGCCTCTCTCTTAAATTGTCTTACTTCATTTCCAAACCTATAACATTTTTACTATCCAGAACCCCTATCTTTTTCTTGTCTGTTATTTTCTTTTCCTTTCTCTCTTCTTTCCATCAACTTTCATTACACTCCTCAAACACAATACAATAATAACAAATGAAACCAAATGCACAACAGTAACATCCTGTATCCAATGTCAGAAAACATCCATCACAAATTCAAAGAAAAGTAACAGCAATACCAACCCATTGATCAATTTTATTTCTATTTCCTAACTCCTTTCTTCCAGTTTCTAAAATCAGTGGTTCTCAAGTTGTCAACTATTTGCCATATTCTTCAATGGGGAATTATCCCTGGGAACCTTCTCCACACCCAATTCCCTGTAGCTGTAGCACAGACATGAGAGGACATGCACCATAAAGGCAACCACCCATTGCACTGGCAATAGAAAGTCACATGGATGGAAAATGTTATTAGAAACAAAACTTTGTTTGCAATATTTTGGATCAGATATAATTATGGTTGGATTTTATTTTAATTAAAGCAATTATTATACATCTGTACTGTGATGACACGTATTTCTGACTTCTAAATTTATTTTTATATGATGTTGAATTTCTTGTCATGATAAATCATTATTCCTTAAACTAAATGATTACCTATAGCTAGTTTTCTTATAACTATTCTAAGTAATTATCATCACATATTAAATGAGAAACACTAATGATAATCAATAGGATTAGAAATTCATTAATTTTGAATATTAAAATTTACAATGATTTGAACACACTTTTTAGTTTGTTACTTGAATCCTAAAATAATACCATTGAAAATAAGCTGTTTCAAGTAAATCAAAATATTTTGAGAAACATTTTGGAACTTAAAGGTGGAGAATACACAACTTTGTGAAAAAACCAAATGCAATGACATTGTTCACATTAAACCTGGTCACTTTTATGTTATGTAAATTTTACCTTGTTACATTATTTCATGTGTGTATTTTATATTTTTTGTGTGTTTTTAATCAACACAGAGCAATTTTATTCATTTATGGAATGCAGTGTGACAAATAATGAAGGCTCTCACTCATGGGATAGGAAGAGTTTGTTCAACAGGAGCAAAGTTAGACTTAAATGGGGGGATAATTTCTGGTGTTTATTGCACACTTTGTGACAAAATTCAACAATAAAATTGTATATTTCAAAATAACTGGAAGATAACTATTTTTTTTTAAATTGGTGTGTTACATCAATACAAAATAGTGTTATTCATTGGTGATGTATTTGTATATGAAGGTAATATATTTACGTCAATTTCATTGCCCATCACCCACCATTTTTCTTCCTGTCTGCCCATTTCTATCCTCTACTCTATTGGTCTCCCTTTTATCTTTCTGAAAATCTCTTGCCTGTGTCTTTTTCTCCCTACCTTCCATGTATGTGAGAAAGCATATGACTCTTGACTTTCCCAGTCCGACTGATTTCAGTTAATCTGATACTCTCCAGTTCCATTCATTTTCTTGAAACTGACATAATTCTTAGACATAAATGGCATAATTCATAGTTCTGGGCCACCTCCCAAGCCTTTTTGTAAAAATTTTTGATTATGAGGAAGGGTGTTGCTTAATTGCTTAGGACCTCCCTAAGTTGCTGAGACTGGCTTCAAACTTGTGATCCTCCTGCTTTAGCCTTCTGAGTCTCTGGGATTACATGAGCCACCATGCCCAACCATGAACACCTGTACAAATTCAAGACTGTTTTTCTAAAAACTAACAAAGTATACAACTGTGCATTAGATTTCCAATGTTTATTAGTCATGGAGACCTCCAACACATTCATTGAATGTCTCTGAGCATATAGAAGTTGTGGGAAAATGCAAAAAGGGATATATTTTGTATTTTGAACAGGGCTACCATGTGCAGTCTTATAAAAACGGTCACTTTGTGTTTCTCTCCCACAGAACTTTTAATATTTATATGGCAAGCAGACTACATTTGTTATAAGTGAAAAGTCTTGCAGAACCCAAGGCTTCTCAGGTAACTTGTATTTAATGGAATTTGGTGATTATTTAATCATTCCTGGGTTTCAGTAATTTTAATGACCCCTTCAAAATACTAATCAAAACTTCAATCTTCTTTCAGAAGCATCACTTTCCTCTTTATTCTTCCAGCTAGAACTTATAATAAATGAAAATGATACATTCATGGAAGATTGTGTGATTGGCTTATTTATTTTTTCTCCACTCATTTCTCCTACTGCCTCTTGCCATTGTTCTGGATAGCTGCAGTTACAACTCTAGGTTTGGAGCCAGATTTCTAACTAGAATAGGAATATTTTAAGATAATTTCTCTCTGGATCTATCTGATATATAAAACTGACTGCTACTTTTTTCCACTCATCAGATGCTTCCTTGAGAATCCTTGATGATAGGAGGTGCTTGTGACACATAAACAATTCTTCAGCTTCTTTACCTACATGCCATTTAAAATGTTTGCCTGTTTGTGCATTCGCACACCTTCCACTGATTTCTTCTGTCAGCTCCCATTACCTTAAGATCAACAGTTCTTCTCCAGAATGTACATGTACAGCAAACCTCCCTTCTCTATATTCAACCTGGTTTACCTGTCCCCACCATCCATCCACACAAATTGATTGGAGAGGATTATAATTGTTTTTCAGTACATCAGCAAATATGTTGCTATCCTCTCACGTCAAGCCCATTGCACCACTTTCTCATCTTCAGACTTCACTTTCAAATGTTCCTCAAACTCCAGGTACACATATAAAGATCTCCAAGTGCTTCACTTTCACCAGTATTCCTTGGGAGAGCAGGAACCTACAGAAAAGCAGCCACTGCTTACAAAAATAGCTCTTTTTAAAATTTCTGTATGCTCTACCTCCTCATCCTTTGCAATGAATTGTGAGGTGTCTAAATCCTTCTCAAACATATTTTTTACTTTCTGCTTGGGGTTCTAGCATAGCTCTTAGAGTTAGAAATCTATTAAAGATATGCTAATACCTCAGATGAGATAGTAAATATAGTGTCAAATCCTGCAAATGAAGAGAGGCCCAATTTTTACCTACCTAGTCATCACAAAGTCTAAATACGTGTATATGTGGATGCTTATTTTGGGGACTCTGCAGTTCTTCCAAGTGCATCTCACACCACAGGTACATCAAAACCAGAAACCATCCTCTCAACTTACCATTTCACCTTCCTCTTGCAAAATTTCATGGTCCACTTAGGTTCAAGATATTTGTATACATGGATTTTCTTCCACTGTGTGGGAAATCACAAAAGAGTTTCTTGGTTGAGTCATTGTTTCTTTGTTATTTAAAGCCTTAGTTTTGGATCATAGACTCCTGACTCACTCCATCTTCTGCCTTGTTATTTTCAACCTGTGCATCCAGGGGAATGATTCAGGTAGACAACTGTGCTTTACTCAAGTAAACCATTTATTCAAATATTTACAATTGGAAATTAGTAACCCTAATTTACATTTACACACACACATTTATTTTTTACAAATGAATCTGCACCATTCATTATTGTTTAGATGTTAGTATGTATCATAAAATTCAACCCTTCAAACATTTTAATCAACTATTTTTAATGTTTAAATATATTAAAGAGGAAAATTAAAAACATGTAACCATACTATTTGTGTTGCTTTTTATTCTTTAATGGAGACAAAGCTGCATGTGCTGTCAGTCTGAATACTTTAACATTTCTTTTGGACAAGGTTTGCTGGTAGGATTCCTGATCAAATTTTGTTAATCAGATAATATCCTTGTTTTACCTTTTTTTTTTTTTTTGCTGAAAGTTTGAATTAAATGTGACTATTTCTGATAACCTTTTGTTCTTTATAGTAATTTAATAACGTAATTTCAGGATTACTAAATTATTTTCTTTCTGGAGTAGTCATATATTTAGAGAATCGAGCACCTACATATAACATGCCTCTATCCCTGGCTTCCTTTAATACTGACCTTTATCACTGATTTTTGATAATTTTACTATGATTAGTATATATCTAGTTTTCATTTGCTTTATTCTGCTTATGATTCCCTTTTATCTATATGCTGAAATTTTTACCAAATTCTCAGTAATTCCTCTCATTGTTTATTCAGTATTTTTCTATTACTATGTTTTTCTTCTCCCTTTAGAACTCTAATTACATGGCTTTGTCTGTTTGGCAAGTCCAGTAATGTTTATTGTATTAAGATCCAAAGTGGAAGCCATCATTTCATTCTAAAAAATCTAAAATTAAAAATTCCAAATTATAAGTCTTGTAACTTCAATTGCATAATGCTAAAATTTTTATACTGTAACCTATAAATATGTTTTACTGGAATGCAAAGGTGTTTTAAAAGTAAACAATTGACTTCATAATCAAATTCATATGGAAAGAAACAAGTTATCCCAATACTAATAATCATCTGTATTGAACACTTAAAATTATACTAAAGACAATAAAAGAAATCTGTAATAAAGTGTGTATAATATCTACGGATGATGAAAGTCAATTGTATAAGATATTGTTTCTCTGTGAATTATTTTTAGTGTAATTTAAGGCCAGTAATACTTTTGTAGAAATGTGTATTGAGCTTAAGATTTTTTCACTTTGTCTCTCTTCCCCCTATGTCTGTATGAAGTAAAAAAGAGACAAGAAAAATGAAAATAAATGGGTCAGTAGGTAATTGACTTATAGAGATCAACTTTATTATGAAGATAGGATGTAAATTAAATTGCAAGACCTGATGGAAGGATAGAAGAATAAATATAGGTATCATGTCAAAAGTTAGATTCTACATATGCATATATTTTTGTAAAGGATATTGGCCATAGAAAATAAATGGCATTGTAACAATTCAATATGGTAATAATAGTTTATAGAGTCAATGTTGGGGGAAAGTGTTGCGACTAGTCAAGTAAAAAAAGATAAAGTGCATTCTTCCATGCCAGTAAATCACAACTTGGTTAATTTCATATGACAAACAGAATTTCAAAATAGGAGAACATTTTTATATTTTTAACATGATATGTGAGACTAAATTAGAATACCAATATAGAAATACAAAATTCTAAAATGTAATACTCTGACCAAAGTTAAAATATTATACACAATAAGAAAAGGTACTTCAGTGAACAATATAAGTAATGTATAAACATAAGCATATGTGTATATACATGTATATATATATATCCATGTATATGACCATTGAAAAATAAAAAGGCAATCTTATAGATATGTATGTAAACTGTACAAACACACCTAAGTTGCCTGAGACAAAATGAAATACAGTAACATTATTTTACGTCTTTGCATTAGAAAATTAAAAGATTTCATTCATAGATAATGTGAATAACTCTTGCTAACTAATTAACTAAAGCTGCTAACACTGGAATAAAATTTCTTTAGGATGTGTGCTAGTCACAATTCAAAGGCTACATTCAAAAAAAATTTATTTTCATCTGTTTGAGTAACATTTTTTTCTCTAGAGTCTTAAGTCTAAACAAGCATGAAATAAAACTATAAATCAAGCCTGATATCTACTGATTGCCAATTTCCATGGTATAAATATACTCAAAATGGCCTAATAAATTCAAACTAGCAGTGCAACATCACTGAACATGGAGTTGTGAGATATTTTCAGTAACAAACCAATTCTTAGAAAACTTACAGATCATAGGTAATAATAAAATATAAAAAAAATCAGGGATGATTGGGTTGATTTTAATATAAAACATTTATTTGCATTCTGGGTTTTATGATTGTTCACAAAATTTCTGTGACATTTGACAGAAATGGCTAAAATCATAAGATCCAATTGAGGATTGGATCTGGCATGCCACTGTACCTAAATATTATCACCGAAAAGTTTTCTGTAATAGTGAGATACTGAAAATAAAACATATAAAAACAATATGGAGATTTGATAACTCAACTGACTAGAAAGACTCTTCTTTTAAGTAGTATAGATTCTCTAAGTTGAATAAACTGATCACTTGGATGCCCAGTTGTTAGTACTGATATGAATATTGCAATCTCAAGGGCTTGCTCACTGAAGTTGACTATTATTTAAATATTTTCTTTAGGAATCAGATAAACACATAAAAAATTGACATTTACTTATTCAAAAAGTAACTTTCAAAGTGGTAAACAAAATAAGAAAAAATACTTTGCAAAATTATTTGGTCAATTACTAGACTATAGGTCAATTTTGCTATTTCAAATGTTAATAATTCATATAAGTAGCCTTTATTGCAACAAGAAATTCTAAAGTGATTGTCTTCAATTTTATATCCCTCTTAAGATTATGAGTACAGGCTTGAATTAAATATCCATAATTATATGGCACAGCTACAAAATAGATTGAACCATTCCCAATAATCTTATAATGTAAAGTATAGTCTTTTATTTAAGTTAGGATAAAACAAAAAAACAAAAGAAAGAAAAAGGAAAAAAAAATCAATAAGAACTGCAATCAAACCTATGAATTAAGGTACACATAGGTACATAGTTAAAAATCTATGAATCAATTGTAAATTGGTGATTGAAAACTAGAGCAATCAATATTTTCATTATTAACTTTACAGTTAACATTATTATTTGAATTTTATGGTATCTTCAACTGATCTACTGTGTGCAGGACTTTCAAAGATTCAATTCTGGGGATTCCTTCTCTCTAAGTGTCATGTTTCTAAATTCGAAATAAAGGTTTGTTAACTCCTCACTTGTAGAATCTTCTGTTCCAAAGAAGCAGCAATTGTTATCTTTAAGCCTTTTTCAAGATACTAAAAGGAAGATGGAATACTAATGCAGTGGATAGAATTCAAAGGTGTACCTTCATTTACATATATGAGGCTTGGAATGTGGCCATGATAAGGACGACTGAGTGTTCAGTTTCATGATCACATCAAACAATTCGCCCTGTCTTAACTATGGTATTGCATTAAGGGTGAAGAAAAGTTAAAAAAAAAAGGTGGGGGGGCTAAAATCATATGGAGACTGTTTTGAACCTTTTCACATCTATTCAAAAGGATATACTATGCTTGAGACTCTATTCTAGGCAAAAGGAATACAGTATAAGGAGCATGAGCAATGATTACAATAAGTGTAAATTTTAGGTCTCTAAATATCCAAATGGATTCATAAAATATAAGGAATCGATGATATATTAGCTTCATTCAGTGAGATTCTGGTTGTGAATATATACAAAAAGCATGAAACTATATACAGCAAAAGAGCTATGCCAGCCTGAGATCAATTTAAATGATTGTTTTGTTAAAGGTTTGTCTCTTCATGTATAATAGAAGTTACAGTAGGTAGCAGACAGTTTCTCTCCCTATAAAATCACCATGGGAACTACCACAGAGAATTATAAACTCCACGACCCCTTATGATA
This sequence comes from Marmota marmota marmota, assembly GCF_001458135.2. Classification (NCBI taxonomy): domain Eukaryota; kingdom Metazoa; phylum Chordata; class Mammalia; order Rodentia; family Sciuridae; genus Marmota; species Marmota marmota. Next base: position 1,494,371 of record NW_026000019.1, read on the forward strand.
GCATTTTCATTTTGTGTGTAAAGTTTTTTTCTTGCTTGCAAATCTTTCAATGCAATGTTATTGGGAAAGAATTCACATATCCCTAGAAATATATTAAAGCCAAGTTCAATTAATATAAAAAAAGAAAGATTTTGAAAACTGTGACTCAGTAAATCATGCCCAAACTTTCTTTCTGTCTTGCATTTTAAGGCCATGGGTAATTTTTTTTTAATGCCTTTTATTTTCAGACTAACAAATAAAATTTTCCCTTGACTCAAACTATCATGATGCATAATTGATTGAATGAAGGTGTACACCAACAGGGCAGCAAAGCCCCACTAATGGACAATCCATTCAGATCAAGATTTTGTAATGGGAGTCTCTTAATTAGCAACATGCATTTGTAAGCAAAGTTTTTAAATCTTATTTTCCATTAGTAATTAACAAACCTAACAAATGGTGTTTAAGTGGAGAACAGTTGATTGAATCTCTCTAAGTGGAAATCAGATAAGTTCAGCAACAATATTTCTCTTCCATTCATGCTTTGTATTCTATTTTTCCATGGGTTAACATTGTTATGGTTTATTTTATATCATTTTAAACTTTAAAATGAGTCACTATTTTAGGATTGCATATTGTTAACTTTTCAAAGGTAAACCTTTAAATTGCTAATTTAATGTCAGTAACCTGTGACATGTTAAGTGTCTCTGTAAGCTAGGATGGATATTGAAAAATTCATATCTGACAGATTTTAAAACTAGTTCTTTTAATCATGGGCACTCATTATCATATTTGAGACAGACATTGTTTTCTCCACTGAATTGCAATAATTATCTCTTTTTTCTCCTAAGATAATTTTCAATGAACAATTAATGTTGGGTTGAAGACAAATACATCAATCAGTTGACAGGTCCTTTACCAGTAGATGTTGCTGTCTTTACTTCAGGAAATAGATACTAGTTAATATCACATTTTCCAGTATTTAAATATTTTCTAATAACTTGGGGGAATTCATGAGCTAATTTTTAGTTAATTCTCATAGCTATATTAGCATTTCAGCTACAACCGAATCTGCCTAATCCTGGCATGCATTTATTTTATGAAAAGAAAGCTACATGCTGTATTTCAATTTTTCCCAAGCAAACTGAAATTATTTTTGTAAAATTTAAAACTACCAAATGAAGGATGCCATTTGAGGTTATTGGTTTTGAGGGTACTTATTTGTTTATTTACTTGGGTACTGAGTATTTAACCCAGGATGCTTTACCACTGAGCTACATCTCCAGACCTTTTTTATGTTTTGTTTTGAGACAGGGTCTCTCTAAGTTGCCAAGCCTGGACTCAAAGTTGAAATTCTCTTTTCTCAGCCTTTTGAGTTGCTGGGATTAAAGGTATATGCCACCACTCCCAGCAGGATTATTGTAATTTTTAAAAAGATTTGTATTTTACAGACAAAAAATGTGTTAATCATCATTCTTGTCAAAATAGAAACAATATAAAACTCAGAAATTTGGAGCAGTAGTTAAAAGGGCAAGTAATCTAAGTTGTTATCCCTAATATGGTGGATTGGTTGGAAGTGATCTTATATTCAATTTAGTCCATCATTCAAATACAGCTAATTGTTATGATTTGGGTCCATAATGTCACCCATAAAGCTCATGGTTTAGGCAATGCAGGAATGTTCATAGCTGAAATGATTAGATTATGAAAGCTGTAACCTCATCTGTGGATTAATCCACTTGATTAATTAATAATTAGACTACTGAGTGTTAACTGTAGGCAGTGATGTAGGCAGTTAAAGGAAGTAGGTCACTGTGGACATTCCCTTGGACTCTATCTCGTCCCTGGATCTTCTCTCTCTCTTTCTATTTTCCCTCGCCCTCTCATTTTTTGCTCCCATGAGATGAGCAGATTTTCTCCACCACACCCTTCTGTCATGATGTTCCGTACCCTGGGCAACGGAGATGGGCAACTACAGATTGAATCTCTGAAACTATGAAACCAAAATCTTCCTCATCTAAGTTGTACTTGTCAAGTATTTTAGTCATATGAACAGAAACCTAACACACACATTAATCTATTAAATATTTTATAATTTTTTAATCAGAAAAATTAATTTCTTATTCTATTTTTTGAATTAAGCATTAAAATTTAATGTGCTGTGGCAATTCATTTGAGGTTTTGTTGGTAAATAGACAGAGGAAAAGATTTAATTATAGATTGCTTTTTTATTCCAATGTTGAGTAAACAGATGTTTTGTTTTAAAAATGGTTATACCAGGCTAAAATATAAAACAATATATTTTTGCTGTTTTGAAAATATTAATTTGATAAGAAAAATAAATTTATAATAAAATTGATCACTCATATAGAATTTCATGAATTATAAGTCAGTTTTTAAATTAACCATTACTCTAGCTAATAAGAAGCTAACAGGAACGATATTATCTCCATCTGATATTCTGGCATCATCTCTCATGATTTAAAGTTTCAGCAAAACTTTGTTCTGCACCTCTACTGATCTTTGGTCATACTTTATTTATAATTTATTTTTAACTCATTGTGGGGATCTCTGGGGGTATACACTAAATGATCAATAATATTTTTTGGCTGCATAAATAATTTGTTCCCAGATTCTGTTGCAAATAATCAAACTCCTACAGGTTTTTCCCACAGGATACAACCAATAAACATAAAGATATTGTTAAAAATTATCAACACTTCAAGGAAAGATTTATTCATATAGATTACCTATATTCAATTTAGGTCAATTAGGACTTTAAAAATATTTTAGTGGTGCATTCTAATTATACACAATAGTAGGATTCATTGTGAAGTATTTGTGCAGGCACACAGCATATATTTGTCTGTTTGAGATCTCTGAGCTTTCTATACATGTATCCATGCTTAGGCCATTACCCTATAAAAGCCTGGTAAGATAGTTCTGGGGTTCCAGGGTTCCCAGACTCTGTCCAGAGCTGTTTAAACCAGAAGTAGAAACCTTAGATAAAGCAGGATAATTGGATTTCCTGAAATGGTATCCTGGATATAGGATATACAAACTTGGTTATTTAACTGTGACACCCTTGGACAGTAAGTACCTTGGAGTTCAGGCCGCCATCTAGGGAGAAACCTATACCTACTTCTATGAAAGCAGATGGGTGAGGAGAGCTTTAGTTTTCAAAGAGAATAAAATGAAACCATGCAAAGAAGCAGAAAATCTATTTCACTTGACCTCCAGGGTCAGAAGAGAGAAAGAGATAATTTACCAGTGCTTAGGAGGTCCCAAGGTACTTTTGCTCTTAAATTTTGAAATACCCCCATGTATTTTAGCATTTTGAGAAATCCCTGTATATTTACCCTTTCACCTGTAAATGTGCCTTGATTTTCTCTACCTTTAAACAGAGCAAATAAGGAATATAGGAATATACCCTTAGAAAAATGAAAATATGAACAGAATTTTTAAAAATTGCACTGGTTAAATTGACTAGTTCAAGACAAGGTCTGTGCTGAGAAAATAGAACTATACTGCATTCTGCTGCATCAGGCTCTTTGGAGGCAGTGTTGGAAACCATGCACTTTTAAATTCTGGGCACATTTGGAATTATTCAGAGCGTAGCCACCTTTACTTGGCAAGAAAACAAGGTAGAGGCTTCCTGGGGGAACTTACCCTTGGAATGTGCTGCATCTGGTATTCTATCACTCTGATATCTCTGAATAAAATGTTGTAGCACTAGTTCCATCCTGATTTCACCTATTCTCACTAAATAGCCTAAATACCTGCAAAATGAGGTCCTCACATAACCTTCATGTTACTGCCATTTAATCCTGAAAACAGAAAAACACAGAAATAAAATGAAAATTTTTATTTTTATTTACACCAGAAAACACTTAAAATATACAGAAAGAAGCCAGAGTCATAGTTTTACATAAAGTACAAACACAATACATTTAAGTAAATGTATTCTTTTCTATTTTTTTGTATTTTAGTTTTAATCATTTTGACCATCCATCAGGACTCCCTTTTGGAGTGCCACCCCCATTCTTGGTCTCTGAGCCCCTGGTTGATTCCCAATATGATAAGCACAATTCAGTTAACTACACAGGAGCTCTCAGATCATGCAAGCACACAACGTTGAATTCAGGAATATATTGCTTTCATTGCGACCATGAGTCTGAGGAAATTGCTTTAAGGCTATGTTTCCTGATTTGATTACCCCAAATTTTACACTGCTGTGCACAAAGTGTCTGGAGAACAATTGCCTGCATTTGTCACCTCTATTTTAAAAGTATTAGGTGTCTTTGAAACATTTGAACCCTCTCACTGAAAAATGTCACATAGCATATGGCCCAGGGCAATGATGTGTAGGTATATAATTATGCTGCTGAAATACATGCTGAAAAACAGTATGCAGCTTTGAAAACTTAGATTTATTCCCTTCTTTTTATTCTCACAATCTCTGCTTTAGTGTATGATTTCATCAGTTAAAATGTGAAATTGTGTAATATTATTCTAAGTACTTTGGCGGATGCAAATAGGAGGAAAGCAACTTCTGAGGCCCAAGATACAATTTTTAGTTAAGATAGAGCATAAATTTTTAAATAAGCAGTTGCTAGAGAGGTCCCTGCAAGGAGTGGTACAAATGTGACCAATAGGAGTCACTGAGGAATTTTAAGCAAGAAAGTACACAAACATACAGACATTTTTTTTTTTTTTAGGAAGATTCTTTTCTGCAGTCTGGGAATTAGGTTGTTAATATTACATTGTGTTAAATATTGTATAAATCAGATTATATTAACACCTTAACATTAATTTGTAAAAAATGTGCATTCAATTAGGTATTGTTTTAAACTTGCATTAAATCTAACAATATATATGCGATATTTTGAGTCCAGGTTTTACTTGCTCTTGCTTCCTACCAACCAGCTGACATATTTCTTCAAATAAAAGATATAATAACAACAACACTTTACCAAAGAAATAAGGAGACTTGTCCTGGGGTCTGAGTATCCAATACAAATACAAATCATTAAATTATCAGGCCACAGAGACTCTAAGAATCTGGGCAAAAGACCTTAGATAGAGTTTTAGCTGTGACTCTTTTTTGAGGGGACTCCAGATAAACACACACACACACACACACACACACACACTTTATGGTTTGAATATAGGTGTTTCCCAAAAGCTCCTGTGTTATAATAGGAATATTAGGAGGTAAAATAATTAGATCCTAAGACTTGTAATCTATTCAGTCCATCCTAGTTTGAGTGCAGCACTGGGTGATAACTGTGGACAAGTGCCTGGATAGGGTTTGGTCACTGGAGGTATGCATTAGAAGGGTGCATCTTCCATGCAGTTGGACCCTTCCCTTTCTCTTCTTCTTGGGCTTAATGAGCTGAGGGACTCCTCAATCATACACATCCACCACAATGCTCTGTCTCATCTAGGATTTAGAGTAATGGAGTTTTCCCAATCAGTTTTCAGGACTGATTCTCTGAAACTGGGAGCCAAAATAAAGTTTTGGTCCTCTAAGTTGTCCCTATCTGGAATTTTAGTCACAGCAATGAAATACTGACTAACACATACATTCATTTCACCAAAGATCAAACAGCTCATGATTTTGCTATACCCCCCAAAAGATGGGTAAGCAGGTGTAAGCAACAGACTCTTTCCTGTTCAGCTTCATGGACAAAACAACAACACATTCAATAAACCTCTGTTATTTATATATATATATATATATATATATATATATATATATATACAAGGTCCTCTCTTTCAAAATGAATGTATGTATATATTTGTGTTGAGTAGGTAATAACACAAATGTGTATATGTATATATATCAAAGGTGATAAAATTTTCTCTATAAAAATTCATCTTATAGAGAAAAATTTTAAAAAGTAAAGGAATAAATTGTGATAGCATGTGGTTTTTAGATAAGGTTGTTAATAAAAACTCTGATAAGGAGTAATAATAAGGGAAGATCTGTGTAGGAAAAAAAGCTAAGATACAGAGGAATCACTTTAAAAATGCTGCATACAAATTAGTTCTTCTGAATTGCTAAGAAATACTAATTTTGCCAGGATTAGATGAAATTCCAACTCTGGCCTATCATCTGAGCCTTAATGGCAATGGAAATGATATAGGAATAATTGATTTCCTTCAATGTGGGAAAAAACACATGTTCATTTTTTATTGCTTTCTGAGTTTTGCAAACAATATTAGAGAAGTTCATAAATAGACATTTGCAGGCAGCCTAATATTTATTCTCTTAAAACTTTTCTGGAAAAAATAATGTATATTTTGTCTTGGAATATAAATAATGAAAATGTTCTTCATTTACATGTCCAGAGGAAGGTCATTTTTTTAACTTATTTTATCTGACTTTCCATATATATAGTTTGTCATATTTACCATAACAAATTGCCACAGTGAGTGGCTTCAACATCAAAAATGTATTTCTTCATTTTATGAAGGCTAGCAGTCCTAGATCAAGGTTTAGGCAGGGTTGATCTCCACTGAGGGCCTCTCTTCTTGGCTTTATAGGATGTTTTTTCCAACTGTCTTCACATGGCTTTCCCTCTTTGAGGGACTGATTGTGAATCTGCTTTGCTTTTAAGGACTCCGGTGGTATTAGATTAGGGCCCAAATGAAAAACTACATTATAACCTTCATTACCTCTGTAAAAGTCCTATCTCCACATGCATTCATATACAAAGGAATAGGATTTTAATATGTGAATTTCATGGAGACATGATTCATGTTAAAATATTTTTCTTTCATATATTTCTTACCACAAATTCAGAATCATTTGGCTTTAGAAAAGTGTTTTCAGGGGGCTGGAGATGTGGCTCAAGCGGTAGCGCGTTCACCTGGCATGCCATATACAAACCATATACACCATATACAAACAAAGATGTTGTGTCCACCGAAAACTAAAAACTAAATATTAAAATTCTCTCTCTCTCTCTCAAAAATAAATAAATAAATAAATTGAGTTAAATGCACCTGTTTCTTAAAAAAAAGTGTTTTCAAACTATACAAAAACATCAACTTCAATATATAATATGCATGCTATATTTATGTACATTTATTTCTATGTGCAATTTTTCCTTGTCATCAAAATATATGCTATTAACAATTTTTTTTGTCTTCTGCATGAGTTTTATCAGGATGGCTGTCTGCTGTGTGTTGGTGTATTCTACATACATATGTGCATAAATATACATATGCATATACACAGGATGCATTATTGTAAGCTATAATAGAACATAAAAGGGATCAATAAAATTAGATATTTCATAAAAAGATACCTACATTTGTCATATTCCCACTATTTTATTTCTCAGGTTTTTTTCTCCCAGTACTGTAGATAATGTATGAAACTGACTTTTATATTATTGAAAATAAGTCTTCCATCATTCCAAAAAGATATAATTATTTTTAATAGTCTATTATTTTTAGGTTGATTTCTTCTACCCAGGAAAACCTACTCTGTGGTTAAAGCTCTAAAATAAATCAAAAGGGAACTCATTATTGCAGGCAATAGAAGTGGGAATCGGACTGTTCCAGTTAGGGGTCAACTTTAGTCACCTCTCTTAATGATTAATCCTTTAAGTCACAGATTTCCTAAACAAAATCATCTTCTACCTTCTCCCTTGAGCATCATTTTGTCAGCTCCTGTGCTTGAGTTTTGCTTACATTGAATTTTGGAAAGGTCAAATTACATACTTTAAATTTCTGTTATTTGCAAAAACAAAACAAACAAAGAAGAAAACCCCTCCACATTATTTCCTAAGGTTTGAATTATTTACTTTCCTGATTTCAGTTATTTTGCTAAAATACTTATAGAAGTGGTTTTGAAATATCTATATTAAACACTTATAAAACTGAAAGAGGAAAAACAATATTATAAGATACTTGAAAAAAGATGAGGAAAAGACAGTTCATTACAGGACAGAACATGGGGACAAAATCTCCAAAATGAAGATAAAATATCAGCTATTTTAACTCCAGGCTTGCCCCAGGCACTATCTGACAAGAAAAGGAAGGAAAAGGTTATGGCAATTGGATGAGAAAGTCCCCAATTCTCCTTTCTCTTTCTAGTTCATATTTCTTAAACATTAAACCATGGAGATATTTGAACCCCTAGAGTGAATGAATTTCAGACACTTAGAATGCTTATGAAGTCTCTTCCTATCTGAGGATAAATGCAGGGTCAGCAAGTTCACGCTGCAAATTTTCAGGGGAAAGAAATCCAAATACTGTATGCTATTAAAAACCTATCACTCTTTAACCTTTAACTTTTAGTGTGAAACCACATGTAATTCAATTTAATTGCAGTAGAGTTAAAGATTGGATTTTTCTTATCATTATATTATTGTTTCTTTCTTCTTTGGCAAAGATGGGACAGAAACCAAGGCAGGGAGTCAACATCCAGGACATCAGGAAGTGTAGGGTTACCAGATTCATGGTCCTCTACAGTATTTGTATCACAAAGCTCTGCTATGGCATCCCCTTCCATTTTCCTCCTTTAGTCAATGCCAGCTGAGAACTGTGTTATATTCAGTGATCAGCGATTATGGGACCATCTAACAATGTCTTAATTCCCAACAGTTCCTCAAATTGGCTTTAGAATAACACTATCAAAATAAAATATCCACAAACAAATGTGGCATGTAATAATGTCAGAACAGTTCAGCAAACGAGGACCCCTGAATAGATAGTGATAGATTTTTGGTGTTTCATCAAATCTGGAGTTATTCTTAAGGGACTTTGTAGCAGCTATTTTCATGGCTAGTCCTCCCTCACTGTGAGAAGAGACTATGGCTGAATGATTAATTGGTTTGTTTTGGTTGTTGTAGACCTTCTCTGAGTCAGAAAAATGGATGTAATGACCTCCAGAATTGCCTTCGGGTCTTATAGTCAGGAAAACTAATATATTGCAAGCAACCAAATCTATAGCAAAAAATTAGCATTGTAAATAGATGCATTTTTCTCCACACATTGTTTTCATGCTGCTTTCTATGAGGAAATGTTAGATTATTAACTAATCTAATTTTCACTCAGCATAAAATACTTTATTTTGCTGCCGTGACCATTTTGGCTTCATGGACACTGCAGTTTCGAATTACTAGGGATATATTCTTTTCAATATTAAAAATCCATTTGCTGTCTTCTATGCAACAGCATACCACCCTCCACTCGCCTCCTGGAGAACAATAAACAGCTACATCTACCTGATGCTGATCATACTGTTTACACACAGCAGATGTTGACAGGGTTGTAAACTGGCACGTAAAAATTAAAATGCATCGCCACATGTTAGGAAGGTTGCTGGAGCTGTGTTGCTAAAATAAAATCTAATATTTAACACACCATATGCTACATTTGAGTAAAATAAATGGGTGCTTAAAGCAAGAGATGCATTTATTTTCTTATTTAGTTTCCTTGTTGAAGGTGTAATGCAGTTACTTTTAATATTAATCTGCTCATTGAGAGAAAGTGAATGGATCTAGGAAAACTGGTAATGCCTATCTGCCATGCCTTCCCATCTTGTCCAGAGGACTCCTTTTACTTAGTTCTCTCCTTATCACTTTCATTAAAAGGTATGGTACCATTTTCCTATAAAGATAAAAAAGAGTTTAGTGAAAAATTTTCTCTGGAAACTGATAGTGTTGTTAACCTGACAACAATGGGAAAATAGGCAATATGGAAGATCTCTACTTCATTCCTGTTGGTCTTTTTTACTGAAAAAATTCAAATATTAAGGCGAATATCTCACGATGTTCAAAACATGTTATCATCTTCTTGTAATTACTACAATGTTCACTTTCAAAACATAAGAAATGGAAAAGCCACTTAGAGAAAGAAATTCAAGAATTAATGAAAACAATGATTATAAAATAGAATCCTTCCTTAGCATAAAACCCTGCTGTGGCAGGTGGATGCATGCATCCTGGTGCAATGGTGGTAGGAGATGTTTGGAGATCAGTTTCAGGAAAATTTTAATATTTTTTACTTGCATTATTATTATTATTTATTTATTTAAAAAATCCAGGTGCTTAACCACTAAGAAATCCCCTGCCCTCTTTTTTTATTTAGAGACAGGGTCTCACTAAATTCCTAAGGGTCTTGCTAAGTTCCTAAGGTTGGCTTTGAACTCATGATCCTCCTGCTTCAGCCTGCTCAGTAGCTGAGACTACAGGCATGCACCACCACTATGCCCAGAACCATCTTATTTTTATTGGACTGTCCTTGAAGGAGAAATGTTAGAAGAAGTCTGAACTGCATGAGCTCCTGTGTAGACTCTTGCAGGTAGTAGACTACCTTCTATCTATAGTTCCTCCAAATACCAAGCCTTCAGCATTATCTCTTAGAAAAAGTGCCTCCATTATAATATCTTAAGTTTTCCTGTACTTAAGATATTACAATGGAGCCCTGTCCAGAGGACATCATTCTGTTGGAATTTATATTCTTTGATGCCTTCAAATGGACTTTTTTTTTGTACTGCACATGATATTTCCAAATCACCTTGGTGTAAATGTTATCCTGGATATGCCCATCAAACTGGAAGTCAAATCAAGTTGGAAAACATGTACATGCATGATATAGAATTAAAAAAAAACTAGGATTTTTAAATAGTAGAAGTTAAAGTTTCAAAATATAGATATAAGAGTCCCAGAAAAGGGAAAAAGTATTCACAAAGAAGAATTTAAAAAAAAAATAGTGATTGAAAAAAGTTCTAAAATGCATAAACCTATTGTATCCAGACTATATGTTTCTTACTGATTCCCTTTTGATGTATCTACCAAAAAATCTCTACCCCAAATCACTTAGACCCATAAAGATAGCATATTAATTTTCTAATGTTTCTGTAACAAATACTATCACAGACCTGGTAACTTAAAGATTTACAGATGCATTCTCTTAACAGTTCTGGAGGACAGGGGTCCAAAACCAATTTCTCTGGGATAAAGCTAACTTTTAGCAAGGATGGATCTTCCAGAGGCTCTAGGCAACAGTCCACTCTTTGCTTCTTTTAGCTTCTGGTGGTTGTATCCCTTGTTGTTGTTATCAATCCAATAATTGCTTTTGTGTGGTCATGTTGTCTTCGAAAGGACCATTGTAATTGTGTCAGGCCTCACCTAGATAATCCTTGCCACATCCATAAAATAAGATCCTCAAATTTATCACATATACAAAGGACTTTTTGTTAAATAACAACATATTCACAGGTTTTGTGGATTAAGACATAGATGAATCATTTTTCATTAGTTTATTAAAGTTATAAATAACATCAGGGCACATTTTGACATAATATACCAGCATGGGACATAATTTGCTTCAATTCAGTGCCTGGTACTTCCCCTTTCTCTCCTATCCTCCCTTCAGTTGTTCTCTTTTTTTACTTTAATGATCTTTAAGGATGCATTTTGAGCTGTGAGGGAGCATTATTTAGCCTACAGGTAGCAAACAAAACTACCACATTTTTAAAATTGAATCACATATATTTAAAGCGTACAGCATAATGTTTTGATCCTTAGGGAAGTGACCGTTACAAGTCAAGGAAATTCATGTATCCCTGTCCTCATGTAGTTACCCATTCAGTATTTTTTTTGTGTGTGTGTGGTGAAACAAAAAAACCTGAAAATATATTCTCATAGCAAATTTCCATCATAAAATAAAGGGTTATAAACTATAGTCACCATGCTGTAAATTTCACTGTCATTCCACATAAAAATTTGTACCTCTGACCAGTATCTCCCTATTTTCCCCATCTCTTTATCCCTGGTAACCATGGTTTTACTCTCTATCATAAAGAGAATAATCAACAAAATAAGAATGTAATCTACAGATTAGGAGAAAATGTATGATAACTATTTATGTGATAAGTTAATATCTAAAATATATAGGGAACTCAAGTAATTCAGCAGAAAATAAATAAATTGCTTGACTAAACAATGGGCGATGATCTGAGTAGACATTTTCCACAAATCTGGATCTTTTACTGAAAGACACAATGAAGAATCTTCATGCCAATCACCAGTAACATCAAAGTAAGCATAGTAATAACTTCTGTGGAATGTGGGAAGTAAAAGATAACTATGGAGATCAACTGAAGGGACCAAAAATTATCAGTGAACACACTCAAAAAGGGTGGTTCCCCATTCTTGGAGAAAACCTGAGCAAGCAAGTCTGAACATGATCAGGGAGAAATCCTCTGATATGCCAAGTAGATTATTATTGCAGTTCAGTAGAAACAGAAAAAGATCAAATGCTATACAGTAGTTCAAATTCTTGAAGGGTAAAAAGATGTAGAAAATGCATGTTCTCAGAAAGGCAGAATCTTACTCTGAAGAAAAGTTAATGAATATAAGTTAATTTGAAAGTTAGTCTGACTAGACTCGGTTAAGGAAAAGGGAAAGAAGAAGACCAGATGGGAGGGATGAGTAGATCAACCTCATACCAGAAAATTCTTAACAGCAAAACAGAATGTCTCCCAAAAATTGAAAGAAACAGAAATGGCTCACAGAGAAGAGCAACCACAGAGCATTCCACTATGACAAAAATAAATCTACACCCCTCATGCCACAAAAAGACTGTGTCTTTTTAAGAATGGAAACAAGTGGGAATCACACTAAAATATGACACACAGTTATTATGAGAAACAAAAAGATAAAAATAAAATGAATAGGTTCCTAAATGATAATAACAATCGCTAAAAATATTTGCAAAATTTAACCCAATAGTTTTACACTTTAAAATTGACGACTTATTTAACATGAAAGATTTGTAAAAAAAATAAAAATAAAAAAGATTTCAAATATATGGCTAGAAATGAGTAGGATATGAAATAAAATCTAACAATTGCAAATTTAATGTTTCATTCTATTTTTAATTGATAAATAGTACTTACATAAATGTATGGGTACATTGTGATGTTTTCATACCTGTTTACATTGTAAAATGGTTGAATTTTACATATTCATGAGTTACATATTCATCACTTCAAATACTTTTTGCAGCAAAAATATATAAAATCTACTCTTTAAGCAGTTTTGAAATATAAATGTTATTGTTAACTATAGTCACCTTTGTACTACGTAGGCAAATAATGCCTTAAGTAAATGATATACATTTGATTGGGTCCCCAAATTGACTGGGAGAGGGAGAAAAATGGTATAAAAGGGTAGACATTTTACTGAGTGTATAAAACAATCTACAAGTCCTACTTCTACTACTATCCAAAGAAAAATATTTGGAAAAGAACTTTTGAAAGATTGTGTACTGAAACTTTTATTGACTTAATGACTTATATTAGGCTTTAAAGATTAAGGAAAAAATGCTTAGATCGACATTGAAACAAAAAATTCCTCAGCAATATTAAGGGAAAAATTCAGAACAATGCCAGCAATATTTCTACAATATTCAACACTTTCAGACAATCAAGAAAAACATGAGTAAAATTTCATTTAGCAATGCTAACTTTAAGTTCAAAGGCCATAGAAAAATAATTAATAAAAATAAACAGAATAAGCCGGGTAAGGTGGCACATGCCTATAATCCCAGAGGCTTGGAAGGTTGAGACAGGAGGATCATAAGTCAAAGTAAGCCTCAGTAAAAGTGAGGTGCTAAGTAACTCAGTGAGATCCTGTCTCTAAATAAAATACAAAATAGGACTGGGGATGTGGCTCAGTAGTCAAGTGCCCCTTAGTTGAGCTCCTGGTACCAAAAAAGAAAAATAATAATGAACCAAAGAGAAAATTTTTACTAATATAGTTCAAGAATATCTCTAGGAAGTAATCTTCAACTTTATAGAAAATGAATCAGATACATTTGGCAAAAAAATGTGGATATTTATATTGATAACTATTATGTTAAACTGTGACTAAAACTAAAAAGTAGTATATGTGTGTGTATCCTAAATAATAAAGAAATGATACAATTTTCAAAAAATATTGGATCAGAAAAAATATTATACCCATATGCTTGAAATCATACAATACCATGTGAGAATAGTACTAAAGAATAGGTTACATGAGTGTGACCCAGAGGAGAGGAAAGAACAATAATTCCATAATTGTTGAATCAGAATCTAAAAAACTGTAGTGTTTGGTGTGATGTTAATACAAAGGGAAATATCAGAAAAATAAATTTCTATAAATACCCAAATATCATAGACATTGACACAAAACTACAATAAAATGAAACAGAAAGCCAATTACATAATGAAGAAATCACACATAGTAAATAAAACATTAAGTGTATATTCATGATGAAGAGCTAATACTTGTACTGTTGAAATCTGTTATCTCATTTAGTCTTAGTGAAAGTCTGTAAAAGTTTTGTTAACGCAACATTAAAAATTACAGCATGTAGACCAAATATCTTGTTTACATCAATAATTGTTCATCAGTATTATCTTCATATTTACTTTGAAAATTTTGCTTCACAAAAAGTAAGTCTAACTCCATCTTCCACTAAAAATAAGAAAAGAACCTCAAAATTGTCTGTACTTAGAATGGAAATGAATGGAAGGCTAAATTTAAACCAGCTTCCCCCCGACACACACGACACACACACACAATCAGGATTTATACATTATTAATGTACAATATTATATAATGGAAAGTAGATTATATAATAAAAAAGTTGCACACTGCAAATAAAATATTAAGTATACATTCATAAAACATTAAGAAACACTACATATGATAGATAACAAATTCATAATGTTAAATTTTGCTCACAACAATGTGTATGAGCTATGGATACAAAATACAAAAGTTTGAATATATGTGCACCAAATAGCAAAATGGCTGCTTTTTTTAAGCTGAGAATAAAGAATGCACAAAGACAAAAAGACAGATACAGCTTGTGGTAACAGAGAACTTTAGAAGAACTTTAGAAAATCTTTCTCATACTTAGATAAATTATATGGATCAGAAGAATAATCATTATAAGGCTTCTTATTGAACAAAAAAATAAGATAGCTATTATAGGTGTGTGTTAAATTTTGTATTTCTAAAATAAAGAGCACACATTATTTCTAGAAAAACATAAAATTTATAAAAAGTGACCATACTATGGTCTAAAAAAAGAAAACTTTACAAAAATTTTAGAATGCAAACATCTATTCCCTTAGAATAAGGAATGAACAAGAAAGCACCAGTTAACACAAAATAAGAGAACAATAAGATCTCCCCTTCAGGACATTAAAAAAAACAAAAGGTAATAAGAAAATTATTTTAAAAATATATAACTCTTCGTAGGTGTCACGGCCATCTACAGTCAGTGTGATGTCATCTAGAGAGTGACATGCACACCAAGACAAGGAGGCTCAGCCTAGAGCCAGCACCCAGCTCCCCTCTCAGTCCCCAGCCTGTCCCAGTATCTGTGCACTTATTTATGGGGAGGGAGCAGAGCTTTCCTGGAGCCCACAGGGAGGAGGCCCACCATCGCCAGGTACCACCCGGGACCTGAGCGCAGCCCCAGGCCCTCCCACTCACTGCCGTGCACACAGAAGTCGCAGTTGTACTTGTCCAGCGTCTCCAGGGTGGTGACATAGGGAGCCGCAGGCACCACCTCGTCCACCCACTTGATGGCCTGCACCATTTTGTATCTCTCCTCCTGGGTGAACACCGGGGGCCCTTTGTGCTTGGCGATCTCCTCTATGACCGCAAGACAAGACAAGGATGAGAGAGGTGACCTCCAGCCCCCCCAGGCTCCTTCCTCAGGAGCCGCCCTGTCCTGTAGTTACAGTGGGGTGTAGTAGGGAGCCTGCCTCTCACTGGGTGCTCAGGCCACGGGGCAAGACCGCTGCTGTGCTCTGGCCAGCAAAATGGATCAGAGCATTTGCTGGGTAACAGGACAGCCCCTCAGTCTAGGCGCTGAGGAGCCAGGACAGGGGTGGAGGGGATGGGCCGCACAGCCAAGGAGCCTGTCATGAATGCCACCGGCCTGTTCTCTATAGCTGGGGCCTTCCTCAGTCAGGCAAAGCTGGGTTGAGCTTGCCAAGCTCCCTCACAGCCAAGCTCTGGGAAGGATGTGTGGACCTGCCTTACCTGACCCAGTCAGAGAAGACCATGTCAGACTGTGGGTGGTGTGGGCACAGCAGCCTGCACCTTACCAT
>NW_026000019.1:1510534-1527482 GCF_001458135.2 Marmota marmota marmota
AGAAGATGGGAGGGGAGGGAGGGGGGATAGTAGAGGATAGGAAAGGTAGCAGAATACAACAGTTACTAATAGGGCATTATGTAAAAATGTGGATGTGTAACCGATGTGATTCTGCAATCTGTATTTGGGGTAAAATTGGGAGTTCATAACCAACTTGAATCTAATGTATGAAATATGATATGTCAATAGCTTTATAATGTTTTGAACAACCAATAAAAAAATAAATTAAAAAAAAAAAAGAAAATTACAGAAGTCCAAGTGGATGCTATTAAATATATGAAGCTTAAAAATACAATAAAAACATTTATACTTAAAATATATATATATATATATATCTTGGACAAGTACAGAAATGCAAAAAAAAATTATAGAACTTCTAAAAACAATTACAATGCAAAAACTAGAAAATGTCAGATATAGCTAAAGAGACATTTTGAGGAACACTTATTGAGTAAATCGTTTACATCAAAGCAACAAACTTTCAATTTAAAAATGGAGACAAAACAGCAAATCAAACACTGCCATCATCATAGTTGTTGTTGTCCTAGTCCTAGTCCTCCTCGTCTTCATTGTCTCAATGACCTTCCACTCATAAGTGCTAGAGTTTACCTAAGACCCATAATCTCTCAGATAAAAATATTTTTAAAGTTGAGTGTCCTTCAAGTGCCTGAAATGTTGTGTTTGCTTAACTTGAAGCTTCCTTCTTCTCAGGCTTTCTTTCACTTATTCTACTCATTGTTTTCCCTTGCTCAACTCAGTGTATGACAGCTGACAAGGCATAGGAAATGTAAGCCAACCTGTGCTGTGTCTGACACTTCTGTGCTGTTATCAGCATCACTTTGATAGTGGTTCAGCAAGTTCTAATATTTGCACTGCTGAAAGCTTTGTATTGTCCTCTATCCTTGAATATGAATCAATAAAAATGATAAAATTACCAGGAAGCCAATTCCTTATCCATATACAAGTTTGCATATGTCATCATAAGTATGGTAATTTAGTAGCATCAGAATCAAATACATTTTTGATTTGTGACTGCACAATTCTAGGCTTGTCTAAAAAAAGGAACTCTGTAGCAGGAACATAAAAATTCATCTAAGCTTTTCTATTCTGTTTTCCCTTTCTGTAACACTGTATAGAATGAGTAAATAAAGAGGTGCTTACTATAATGTTTAAATACATAATGCATTCAGAACTTGAAGTTATCTTGGCCTCATCCCACAGTGCTGCTGACGGTTATACCATTTCTATTCCTGGAAAAAGTTCCCCCAGATTCATCACACTCATTAGTGCTGTTTTCCAATCCTGTCCCATGGGGATATCAGCAATCATCATTCCTGGTTCATATGTCCTAAAGGTACTTAGCAACTTAAATTACTCATAAAAAGGAATGGCAGAACAGCACATCTTAAATGAATTTTGAGAATACTGACTTGAGTTGTCCATCAGTGGTTGTTTAAAATTTGAGTAAAATTCAATGACATTAAACTTCAGTTCCTCAATCACACTAGTCACATATCAAGTATGCAATAGCCACTTGTGATGGGTAGTTACACTTTTGAGTTTTAGACAGAACAGATATGAAACCTATCATAACAGAAATATCCATTAGACCTTCACCCTAGCTTCATAATAGTCTTTTTTGAAATAGAGTCATATGAAAAAATATAGTTGAAAAATGAGAGATGTTGGACACAATGTTTTAAAATTGTAGTTATTTTAAATACAGTGATTATTGGATTAATTGAATTAGGTATTCATTTTTACTCTCTGCCTGAATTCAAGTAAAAACAAGAATTCCAAGGAACTCACTTTTAAGACTTTTTTTTGTAGGTTTATGAAATAATTCATTTCATCCATATTGTCTTCAGCTGTTGGTAGTTTTTTCTCTTAAATATTAATATTTAATTAATACATTTGTAACATTGCTTTTACTTCTTATATTGGTTGATTGGGGTTGATTAATTGATTTAAAAATTGTTGTTATTTTGTAATTCTGATCATTGATTTATACTGCCTTAATTCTTATTTATAATCAGATTCTCTAGTCATCTTAAGATGGCAACCATTATAAAAAGTTTTCAAACACTTGCCTAAAGTTCTAGCAGTGGTAAATTATTGAATTAGGATTCACATGCAGTTATTCTGAGATAAGTCTATTCTTAGCCCTGTAATATATCTGTCTTGATATTATATTTTAAATATAAGGATGATATCATTGTCAATAGATTTTTCATAGTAGAAAGTCACAAACATTTGTAAAAACAAGGGCAACTGCAAGACCAAAGGGAGCAAGAAAACATCTTCATCCTGAGGGAGCCACCAGAGTAAACCCTTCTTGATGAGGTTAGCATTTCAGGGAAACAGTTACAGTCTGTATGCATGTTGAATATGTAAAATCCAGTCCTTTTGTGTATAAACAAAGCCTGTCAGAAATCAGAAGACAGTAAATCACAGCTGAAGTTTGCCCTTTCTGGCTGACATAAGAATCACTGTGAATAGCTAACAACCTGAATATATAACAAGAAATAAGAAATATACAGAATATTTTAACCTTTTTGGCAAGATAAAAATTATCTGTGATTGAGAACCTTGCCTTCACTACTATCTTCACTACTATCTATATAGGTGAACATGGGGTGAAATTAAACTGAGAACATTTGTAGTATTTTGCCAGAAAGTACAAGCTCATAGGTAAAAGACATATGCATTAGAAAGAAATATCTTCAGTGAACAAATGCACCATAAAAGCATTTTTCAGTTTCACATGGGAGGAATCTATTGTTTCACAACTCTTTCTGGATCATGAAACGAGACAAGGGCATATGCTTTTATTTATTTTTTATAACTTTTTAAAAATCACATTTAAAAATAATACTGTTTATGTAAAAGTGATGCATTGGCATTACTAAAATTGGGAAAAATAGAAATGAGTAAAGAAAAAAATATTCTTGTACTGTTTTCAATTGCAAAAAATCATAGATCTTCCACTTTGGGGGGGATTTTATTTATTTATTTTTAATTTGGCTTATCACATTCTTTCATGTACTTGCTTATGTGCTTCTGCATGTATGTATGCAATTGTATAGTAATGTATTACCATTTCTTATGGAATGTCTTTGGCTGTATTTAACTATACAAACAATTAAGTTCTATTATTTTTGTTGAATTGTAAGTAATACTGTTGACATGATCTATTTCTTTGATAGAAGTAATAAATAAATAATATTACCCCCTAACTTATGCTATTATTTTTTTTTATTCTGATTTACTTCAAGGCTAAGTTCTATCTTACATTCATAGACATTTAACTATAAGTATTTACGTTTACATTGATGTTCCCTTGATACGTTGTGTTTTATTTCACAATTACATACATCTTTTCTCCTCAACTAGTTGTAAATTATTATATCTGTGACTGCATGATCAATGTTGAATTCCTGAAACATGGGTAAACACTAAATAGTCTTTTTAATTTTTTTGCAAAGAATGTTTATTTTATGTAATTCTAAATTAAAGAGAAACTCGTAGTTACATTCAAACTACATTGTATTCTTGGATAAAATGTAGTCTGTATCACTAGATTTAAAAAATCTAAGACCAACAATTCAGATAGTAGAACTAGTAGGCTGTGTTTGTAGTGAGGGCTTCCTGAGAGTATCCAGAGCATCATTTAAAGGTAAGCCTCTTTTGAGGCTTAATTTATAATTTTTGACTGTTTCACATGCTTTTAATTTACTGATTTTATTTTTGGCTTGGATAATTTTTGGCCTTTTATTCTATGCAGAAAGCAGTACATTGGGCAATTAAAATAAATCTAATGTCCTCCCTTTCTTCTCTCTCACTTATAGACTTGAGTAAGGTAATTGCAGAATTAATTTTAAAACCAGCTTCCTGTGATCCTTATTTCCTGATATTGGTGTCCTTTTGGTCTTTCTATCTCATGAGGTCAACATAGCAAGCCTATACATAGCCAATATTACATGGCTGATAAAGAGTTTTTGTTTTTGACTCACAGATATTGTCAGATAATAAATATTTGTTGCTTAAAATACTTATATGTTAAGATAAGTTATAGATAACTAATGTAATTGTAGTCATGGAGAATGCAAAGAAATAGGCATGAATACAATGTTAATTATAATATATTTATATCAACCATTGGTGGAAGTGCTTGCCAAATCCAACAGGTGCAGAATAAAAATATTGTCTCAATTTCTGTGTCAATGTCATTATTACCAAGTCTAGAAAATCTGGTAAAACTACTTTGAAGACTAAAAGAAATCTTATAGACTATCCCAATATTCAAACTGGGATAGTACTTTGGTAAAAAACACAAGTTACACATTTTTCCTGTTCATCCTTGACATCAATTCCTCTGGCTTCTAAACGAGTTTTAATAATATTTAAATACATATGGTCTCTTTTGTGAAAATTAAACTGCTTCTACTAGCCATTTGTTGGAAATTTAGTGCTGTGTAAAGATTTGTTTGGGACCACTGAAGATAAATTTAAAATTCTTCATTATAGGTTTTTCTCCCAAGCATTCCATTACTTGTCCCATGTGCGCCTTTGAAGACCAAGAGCAACAAGGGCTCTTAAATTGTGTACTACGTCAAATACAGAATGTACTTCTTGGACTGTGATCTTAGAATATTACCAACTAAAATAATTTGACATTGGAAGAATAATGTCCAATATACACAATAGGCTGTCTCATGCACTAAGATTCTGAAAGATTTCTCTCATAAACATTCAATCTTTTTTTCAATGATTATTTGATGAGCAGGTTTACTGTACATTGTGGTTTTATTTCCACCAGTGGGTTATGACACAACAACTCTTTATCAGTCATGTAATATTGGCTTTGTATAGGGTTTGTCACTTCAAAGTGTATGAATATTTTTTAAATCTCAGGCATTAATTTTTTTTTTAATTTCAAAATTTAGCACAAATATAAAAATATAAGCAATTTAAATATGCAGATCAAGAATTATTTACTACTTAATCAGAGTCATGTAAAATTTAGCTTATTGACAATGTTTGATTTCCAATTAGTACTGTAATTTCCAAATTAACTTTGTAAAAGTTAAAATGAAGTTATTTCTTTTTTTGATTTTCTTATTTTCAATAAACACAGCAAATTAGAAGGTGTTTTTCTCTTCAAGTATGTTTATTCAAACTATATTTACTCCCTCCTGAGAATGCAAAATATAAGACCAGGATAAAAATAATGGATGGAAGATATTTAATATACAGCAACTGATATCAAGCTAAAAAGTGATTTAGTATAATATTTATTGTATGTACATTGTTTTGAATATAATAGTTCTATAGTAAATAAATATATTAAAAATAAAAAATTGATAAAATAATTATTTGTAGCTATGGATTTATATTTCTGTTATTGTTGGATACTATAATCTATCAGTAAAATAAATATACATAGAATGTTATTATGAGTGAGCTAAAAACAAAAGCACACCACCGTCAAGTGAAAATGTTGTAAAAAATATATATTTTTTAATATTTATTTTTTAGTTGTAGGTGGACACAATATCCTTATTCCATTTTTATGTGGTGCTGAGGATTGAACCTAGTGCCTCATGCATGCTAGCCAAGTGCTCTATCACTGAACCACAACTCCAGCCCAGTAAAATATATATTTTATTTTATATATTCTCCTCAGGTCCAAAGCTGCCAGAGTCTTTATTTTAGTCCACACTTGGTCTTCAACACTTTGTCTTATATTTTAGCAGATTCTTACTTTCCTCTTATGGATGTAAAGAGAATTATATACCAGATCATCTTGGGCGTACCTATGTTCTTTACATTTCAGCTGGTTTTCCCTACAACTTTAGTTTTATTATAGGTTTAAGAAAAGCTATAATTTTGTAGATTGTCTTGTTATTTATTATGATCAGTGTGATAATGTCTCTGTCTAGCTTATGACATTCTACACTATATAACAGTATTCTAATCATTTTATGTGATAGCTGCAAGCCGGAAGTTTATTTTTTAATTTGGAGTAAAGAATATCACTAGATGTTCTATCACTAGAACTTTAAAAGTGTGCTAAACAAACATAAACTCCCTAATTTGAAAAAAGTAAAAACATACTAGAAATGTAAATATATTTGAAGAGAAATAAGATTTACATTACGGAAAATATGGAGTAAAATAAACCTACAAGTACTTATTCAGTATCTTATGCTCAATACTGTAGAACCGAAAGACTCAAAATGATTTTTGCTCAAAGAGAAAACCAATGTCCAATGTCTCACTGATAAGAACAGACTGAGGCAATTCTCATGCAAGATGCAATTAAAATCTCTATAAATATATCATTTATACTGTGCTGCATTGTACTACCAGTAAACATGCTGAAATTATTGCATTTAAAGAGTTGCTGTGATTTGTACTATCCTAAACATTAAGACATTGCTACGAAAACTTTCACCAAAATTTTTGTAGTCCATCCTTTGGAGGACCATTCTGTACCAAGGAAGCACTTCTGTCTGAAGTATAGTAAGAATAAAAATGCAGAGGATGAAAGCAAGGTTTTGAAAGAAGCTCCTCAAAAAAAAAAAATCTACAGAAATTTACCTCACCATGAAAGTGCAGAATAATAACCCTGCAGGGAGAATAACGTAGTCAACATGGAAGCTTTTAGATGTGGTGGTCCCTGGCACTCTCCTTCCCTCTTCACCATTTTTCCTGGACTTTTACAAATCTTACCCTACATTCTTCTACATATATCCTTGCCTATGACCTAACTTTTCTATCCTCAAAATTTCTACATATCTCTTATCTGAATTTATTATTCAGCCAAAGTTTCACTTTGCCCAGAAAATTCTTATTTGTTCAAAATATATCCCTATGTTCTTAAAAATTTTTATTCCTTCTATAACTGATTAAGTATCTTACTATGCTTGCTGAGTTTCAGTCTCCAAATATAAAAGTGTAAGATCAATTAATGATTAACATTCTTATCAGACAATGCTACAAGCTAGAGAAATAAATCATGAACTAATGACAAACAGTTTATTACAGACTGAGGGAAGAGGACAGAACTGATGAAAGATTGGGAGCCCAGAAAGGATAGACTCTTCCTCTTTAGAATAACATTTGGTTGTGTCCAATTCCAGAATCTATGGTCTCCGTGAAGCAGAAACTGAAACCCAAAACATCATGGTATATTTCCCACCAGAAAGGATAAAAAACATGATGTGGATTACAGAAAAAGGCTCTGCCAAGAACCTAAAAACTCAGACACTGCAGGCCGCATTAGAGTAATGACTTCTGTTCACCCCATTATTTCCTCATGGTGCATTAAGTGCTGGCTGCTACAGATATTCCCACAGGAAGAGGTATCTTCTCCCAATAGCCCTGGCCATAAATTGCAGGCTAGCCTGTGAGCTAAATGCTCTTCTTTCAGCCACTAACCCTGATTTTCCTCACCAGAGCCATGTAAAGTAGGCTAATGAGTTAAAAATCACATCTACGTCTGCATCTTTAACAGGAGCTTTGTATAGATTTATTCGCTTAAAAATGGGTTGAGGAAAGGTGTTATATTAGCCTTTTAGCATTTTAGTAACATCTTGAAGTCTTATTTAATTAGTAGGGTTTTTTATTTTTTACATTTTTTGTAAATGCCTGTCAGTACTCATTTTTTTCTCAGATTCGAGAGGAAAAACTGAAATGAAAGGGTACAAGCCTTTCCTTTTTTAATCATATTCTCCTTAGCAGAAACATTAAAAGCAAGCATCTTCTCATTGTGATGCTACGATCCAGCCTTAGCTTCTTCTACTTTTCCTTATAAACTTAATAAAATATTTTACACACTTTTCCTGACAAAACATTTGGTAGCATCATTGCTGTGAAGATTAAATATAGCAGAAATAAACCTGCTCATTAGATTTCAGTCTTTTGAAGACCTATCTGGCTCCAAATATAATGATACAGTTTTCACATTTTGTTATTTTCAAAACGCTGACAATTAACAAGAATGAAAGAAAAAAATTCTCTTCAGAGTTCTAAGGAAGTTTTGTGTTAATCTATCAATATTACTTACCTTTCTTTCTTATTGTTTTCTCCATTTCTTTTCTGTTCCCTCATTGTGCATGATCCTTCCCAGTGGTCTATGGCTATGGTTCATCAATTTTTATTGCTGTATATATACTGCTGGAGTTATATTACAATTTATTCATTTATTCTAGTGTTGATGAACATTTGGTTGTGTCCAATTCCAGGCAATTCTAAATAATGATGCTATGACTATTCCTTGGACTGCATATGGACAGCTTTTTACCTAGGGTCTATAAATAGGATTAGAATTGCCGGATTGTAATATATGCATGTGGTCAATTTTAGTACAAACTGCCAACTTGTTCTCCACAATTTCTATCTGATTTGTACATTTAGCCATATATGAGAATTTACTTAAATCTGCATTCTGTAAAAGCAGACTTTACTGTTAGCCTGGTTACTAAAGTAGATGGAAAGGACCATAAAAAGTTCCTGTTTATTCACTTGTCTTTAAAAAAAAACTCATTGATTTGTGAGTTCTTTTTTATGTTCTACATACGCATCAGTATTCAGTTTATCTTTGCACAACTAAGAGTCTCTAGTTTCAATGTACATAAAATACACAATTGTATTCCTTGAATTTTAGGTTTTTGTCTGGGAAATCATTCCTTTCCTTAAGGTCATGAAGATAATCTTCTCTATGATCTTTTCAAAGCTTTTATATATTTGACCTTCATATTTAAGTCCTCAATCCACCTAATATAACTTTCTTCAAACTGTATGACTTTGAAGTCCAATTACAATTTATTTTTTAATTAATAATTTTAATTGGGTATATATTACAGCAGAATGCATTTTGATTCATTGTACACAATTGCAGCACAACTTAACATTTCTATGATTGTACATGATGTAGCGTCACACAATATGTGCAGTCATACATATACCTAGGGTAATGATGTCCATCTCATTCCAGTATCTTTCTTGACCCCATGCACCCTCCTACCCTCTCTCTCCTTTGCCTAATCAAAGTTGCTCCATTTTTCCCATGCCTCCCCCCTCCTGTTATGGATTCTTCTGCTCAGTTTGTTGTGTTATAAACTCCTGCCATGATACCGCACTTCTTTAATCTAAGTTGCAATATATAACAATATATATGTTCTTTCCCACATTCTTTATTTTTTAAATTACATTTTGACTATGTGTAAACAATTGTATTCCCAGAAAAAAATTTAAATCAGTTAAAATAGAATATCCATTTGTTTCTATTTTGAAATAATGCATATTCAATTGTTCAGTGTGTACATATCTCTTGCTAATTCTGAAAATTTATATTTAGCTGTTTTGGATGCAATTGTGCATTCAGTCATCTAACTAATAATTTTAATAGTTTTTGGAGTTTTGTTTAGTTCTAATTCTGAACTTTATTTCTTCTTAGTAAGATTTTGGGGTTATCTATTACAAAAGCTGTTTTTCTTAGCCAATAAAAATGCATGATGTTTATGGATTTATTTAGATTTGGAAGGCAATGGAATATTTAGATGAATTTAGCTTTGATTTATTAATTAAGTGACACATACAAATAGAAGGCTTAGTTGTCATCTCAACTCTTGTTCACGCTGTTGTTCCAGCAGACCAGAAGAAGACTTGATGTTTCTTGGAGCAGAATGCTAGCTGGAGCCCATGGAAATTGTCAATCAGAGAAGCACATCACAGACTTCTAGTTTCACAGACTCCTAGTTTTTAGAACAAGCTATGCTAAGGAGCATCCTTTCTGTGAAATATATTCCAATTTTCCCAGGACTATGCAACCAAATTCCTTCAACAAATGAAAATAGTATCAAGGAAGAAGTATTTATTATATGTTCTAAAGACACTAATACATTTATTGGCCATTTAGATTTTGACTTTGGAAACCTAAGTGTGCACTCTTAGATTATATTTAGAAATCAATTCAGGAAATTAAATTCAAGCACGATTTATATTTTTCTTTTTGCTTATTGGTTCTAGTTTAGAAGTGGAATGTTATTCCATTTTACCACATTCAAAGATGGAACTCAAAACTAGTAGACATGATGAATCCCTCAAGAGCATAGGATTTTCAAGAGCATATCAGGAGGTATTTTTTTCTTAAAGAAATAATTACTAGATATCTAAATCTGCCATGGAATGGGCAATGGTTAACCATATGGAGAAAAGGTAAAAGGCAATCAAATGTTGTTTAGTTCCATATGAAGAATTATATGTATAGAAAAATATAAATAAATATAGAAGATATATATATATATATATATATATATATATATATATATATATATATATATAATATATATACACATATAGAAGAATGATATATGTGGAAATTTCAGAACATTGACTGAGAGCATATTTTCTCCTATATGAATACATATATTATAGTGTGTACCACAGAGGACACACACAACAATCTGAGAAATAGCAGACTAGCTCACCTGTCCTGGTCAGCTTCTATCACTAATTATCACAAAACCTGATCAATAGCTCACAAGGTGGCTGGGTTGGTGGAAATCCTATTTTAAACAAAGAATTGACTATACTTCAATGAGTCTGATCTAATCTCATCATTGATGCAATACAGACCCACAACTGCAGAGATTTCTGTGTTACCTAGGATAGTACTACTTCCCCAGAGGACTAGAAAAGCACCCATGGAAATCTGTTTGATGCCCCTTCTTTTCTAAGTAGGCAACACTTTCTTAATATTTGAATAAAAGATATACTAGATATGGGTGTATTTTCTCTGGCACAGTAATTCTCTAGCATTACCAATTATGGATTTACTGAATGTGTCATTTGCTTTTATGATATCACACACATTATTTCAAATAAATGATTCATTTTATAATAGTAACATTAGCATTAATCATGGAATGAATCATGTCAGGGAGTTTGCTTTACCATAGTTTTGTCATTTGGAGTGAATTATTTTCATGTAAAGTTGAAGAGATCTTTTGCAGATTTAGCAATGTCATTACTACACGTTCTAAGTATTGCCCTACAGTATACGGTATATGCAAACATCTATTTACATGCACTAAATAAGTGATTTTATTGGGCTAGAATATGTTTTACTATAGTAATACAAGGGATCATTTCTCCCATGGCCACATATATTGTTCTGGTGTTCAAGAATGTTAAGTGGTATTTTCTAATTATTTAATAGCATGGTTTTGTTTTCTATAATTTAAAATTGTGCTTTTTTATGTACAGGTATAATTTAGTCAGAGAACAAAATGTTTATTCCATACAGTCACCATAATGATAGCAATGGATTCCTATTCCTTCAAACTACCCATAGAACATGATGTTCACTGTACTGTATGAGATACTTAATCATGCTTATCAAGAATTTTTGTACTAATAAGGGTTCCCCATAGAAACAGAAGCAATGTGATATGTAAATTGAAGCTTATTATAAGCTCATACTGTTACAGAATCCAAGAATGCCAACGACCTGATGTCTGCAAGATGGAGAAACAGAAAATTGGGGCAGTATTCCACATCTACCTAGTTCAAAGGCCTCAGAACTAGAAATGTCAATGTCAAAGGATAGGTCAAGGTAGATGTTCCAGCTCCGCTCAAGCAGAAAAAGCAAGTTCACTTTTCCTCTGCCTTTTTGTCCCATGTAGGCCCTCAATGGATCAATGATTCCCATTCACATAGGAAAAGGCTGACCTTCTTTACTGAAGCTACTAATTCAAATGTAAGTCTCTTCCTACAAAACTCCCACAGACATACTCAAAAATAATGATTTTCCAGGTCTCTGTTCATCCTTTTGCTCAGTCAAGTTGACACATAAAATTGGCTATCCCCATTTATGTAAAAAGAGTGAGTCTGTAACACATGGGATCCTCAGGTGAATTCCTCAATTAAATCATAACCTGCAGTAATAGAAAAAGAAGAAACACTAATGACCTGAAGGAATGACACTTCAGGTGTGGAAATGCTGTCTGAAGGGAAAGGCAACCAATACATGCAGCAAGAATATAAAAAATATCAGCTATCTATTTGTGAATTGAAATGACTTAAGGTACTGAATATATTCACCTTTTTTTCAAATGCATCTGTATTTTTACAGTTGTATTCCCCTTTGATTTTCCCTAATGTAGTGCTTATGAATACTTTCTTCTTTGCCATATTATGAATATAGACTTTGCTCTTTTCCTTTTTACTTTATCTATGATACATTTCTGATAGTTTACTATTAATGGTTTGTATTATACAAAATTGAGGTAGATTTTGACCAAATAAGTAGAAAATGGATATAACTTCAGATGAGTACCATGACTGATGGTGTAGTAGCATTCTGTTTAGCTTCACCTTATAGCACAGGCAGACATTTATTATGTACAGAAAGCTATGAATAGAATTTGAGTAGCCAAAGTGAAGTGGCATGATGGATATGTGAATTGACACTTACAACCTTTCTTTTACCTTGTATTTTTAAAGTTGTAAAGCCAAACATTGCATTTCTCAAATACACTTAGATACATGAATGTAAATTAGGTATTCTATTTATAACAATCAAATCCGTATTTCTGAAGTGATATATTATGGATAGATAAAATGCTTCTGACATAAATGTGTACTGACAGAAACTGGACTCCACATCTTAATGTCTGATTATCAGCTCCATGATCTAAGGAAATGATGGACTTGGAAACACAGTTAGAGAGGCAGAAAGTAAACTCTGTGTCAGAAGTAGTGTTCTGGTTTCTTGTCCCTAGCTATAGGGACATTGAATTAAACTGAAAACCAGCTACAGGGGTTTATGCTCACTACTCCATCCATGAATTGTGTAAACATACATTTGATCTTTCATAGAATACTGATTTATCATTGCTGTTCTCTTGTCATAAAACACACACACATGTTCAGAATTTCCTCAGAAATTATATATAAATTTTTTATATGTCCTACACATAATCTGTGAGCATATTGATACTGTACCATTTTTGGTAGAATTTAAGAAAGCCTAGTTTATATTATAATCAAAAACAACTATGACTTTTACCTCTACCCAAGATTCAATAGCAGGGGTAAGATTTAACATTTACTGTCTTGTCTAAAACAACTAAAACATCCTGATGAATATATGAAACAAGGGCCCTTGAGACATTGATATCAGGCAATAAAGGACAGTAATTTCTGAGAAACAGGAAAAATGAATACTATTAATTCCCCAGTTTACTACTTGAAGATCATCCCAGGCTTTTGACTCAGTATGCAGGAAACAAAAACAAGTAGAGCCAGAAAAATCTTCCTTAGTTAAGAAGAAGAAGATAAATCTGGACAGGATAAATTTGTCAGGATTAGCAGGAAAAATATCAGATAGAAGAATGCTGCATAGATGAAGAACTCCAGATGTATTCAGAGAATTCTAGTATTCTGTTGAATATTGAGTAGTACATGCATGGGGAGGGGCACTCTACCCAAGGACATGGAAATAACTACTGAGAGGATTACAAATCCTCTGAAGCTCCCAAACTGTCAGAAATATTGCCTGTCATCACTGAAATGGGAAGTCTAACAATTCATGAGGCATCAGGTAAAGCACTCAGAAGGTCTTATGTCAGTAATAGGAAAAATTAACCCTGGACTAAATGTCCTCCTTCTTCTGCCTAGCAAATTATTAAAACCAGATTGGAAAGAAATAAATCATTTTCCAGATGCAATGACATCTCAGAACAAAGATCAAGAATATCCGTAGGAACAAAAAGTCATTCACCACACAAGAATATAAAATTCTCAGTGTCTGATAGTTAATCATCACATATGGCTAGATCCCAGAAGATAAAATTCAGGGTCTGGCGTTTAATCTCTCTTTCTCTCCCTATCTGGTGCATGCGCACACACGTGTGCGCACATAAACACACACAAAGGAAAATATTGGAGTGAGGATAATTTTATTTGTCTTAATTGTGGTGATAGCTTCATGAGAGTATACATATAATAAAATTTCATACACTTTTGGTACAGTTTATTGTGTTATTTATGTATCAATAAAGCTGTACTATTTAAAATATCTTAAAGCTTCACTTCCTTAAGACAAAAAATATTTTTTAAATATACAGTATACAAATGTTCCTCAACTTATGATAGGTTTATATCATGAAAAATCCATTGCAAATTGAAAATATACTGTAGTTTGAAAATATTCACTTAGTGCGCTTTGTTTACTAAAGCATCACAACTTAGCAAAACAGTAGGGCACCAATTGCTTCCCCTAGTCATGATTAACTAGGATCTGTGGTCATTACCAATACTCAGTGTCATGTGAGAGTATTATAGGACATAACTAATGCTGGCCTAAGAAAGATCAAAATTAAAAATTTGCATTATGGCTTCTATTTCATATGTACTGCTTTTACACAATAACAAAGTAAAAAAAATCACTGTCAAACCATTTTAAGTTGGGAATCATTTTTTTTAATATATTACTCATCCACAAGAAAAGCACTGTGCTATAACTACATGTGCCAGCATACCTGGAAATGTTTACACAACTTTGCTGAAATCAGAAGTGGGCTGGTGGCATGGTCAGGGGTCCAACTGAAACTTCAAGATATATGATGTTTATTATTGCCATAGCATTGATAAACAATGTGACAAATAAGACCTTTTTCTCATATTTGATTGGCTGAAATAAATCATAAGCTAGAGCTAGCTTTAATACAAAGATAAAATGAGTGGTTGTAAAGATTCCTTGTAGCCATTAGAGGTTATTAAACACTTATTCACTTATTTGTTGCTTACAAAATGTGCTCAAGGTCTGCATGGAGAATAAACTAAGAAATTCATCAAATGATATAATGGAAAAGCCAATATTTTTTGATGATGCCTTGTTACCTCCTTATTATGTCACAATATGAAGTATTTTTATATGGTTTCTGGATGTGGCTTCTGTTTATCGGGAGATTCAGAGCTAAAAATGAGTTATCTACACATCCCATATACTGGAGTAACTGGCACAGGATGATTCTCATCATATCAGTCCTTGATCTGTGGATATAATTTTCATAAGCACAGAGTGTTCCTTGGTTAGTGTGGTATAAGGCCTAAAATTGATATTTAATATTATGTACTGTTTTACTACTGTGAATAAAACCCATACCGAAATCTCCTTCAGGTATAGTAACTTGCTTATTTCTGCGTAGCAAACTTCAGTTCCCTACCAGCCCCAAATTATTCAACAAGTCAATGCCCTTTTGTAGGAGCCAAGGGTGACCTCACTCCCTCCTCACTAAGAAGCCTCTTCCCACAGGCTGTGCTAATTCACTCTGGTCCTCAGAGCACACCCCATGTGCCCTTTATGGCACAGGTTCATGATAATTCATAAACTATGTAGGGTCTAAACACTGTGCAATTAGATATGTTTAAGAAATCAAATGTTACATACTGATACACACAGTTTCTTTCAAAGGTTTTATGTATTCTGGAAGCTAAGAATCATTAAAGTTTTTCTCTTACTTCCTAATTTTAAAAAAAGCCAGTGGTCTTCCTTTTGCTGTATTTATTTTCTATAAAATTAGATACAACTTTTTACATCTAATAATTCATTTATTTTCTTGTTTTGTACAACGATCTCTTTTTTATCTTTATTTTTAATTTACAAACAAATCAATATTCAAAAAAGGTTACAAGCTTATTTTGTCTTCTTTCAGCATTTAGCCTCGTTAAAATGTATATATTTTTAATCCACTTCAAGTGTTTGGGTAATCTGAGAAATCATAATTAGAGGTTTTAACAATAGATACATTATATATATTTTTTCCTTTATGTGGTACTAGGGATTGAACTTAGTAGCATTCTACCACTAAGCTATGTCCCATCCCTTTTTAATTATTTATTGTGAGACAGGGTCTCACTAAGTTGCTGAGGCCGGCCTCAAATTGCTTGTGATCCTCCTGGTTTAGCTTTAAAGTTATTGGTGTGCTCCAGGTGTGTACAATTGTGCATGGTCATGGAAATACTCTGAATAAAAATATTTCTATGAGCATCTGTCAATTTATACTGTTCATGATTAAGAAGGAAGAATACCTTTTCACTGTAACTCACTGGATTTGTAAACTCTATTGTCTGTCATCAGTGATTTCAAATTACCTGTTCACTTTCTAAATTCATCTATTTATTAACAAATTCATCTAAAAACTATCAACATTTTCTTTTTTGACCTCTTCTCCCAAAGTTACAGGTAAATTAGGAAATTAGTCTGCTTTCCAAGTTATTGTAACACTTCTATCAATATTTTTATCATTGGAGAAGGAAGATGGCGGCGAGGGGAGTGCATTGCCCCCGTGTGCTGCTTCATTGTGTGGGAGTATGACAAGTCAGGACGGCTAAAGGATATCTTGTTAGGAATTTCCAGCAATAGTGGGGTGCTCTGGAACCTGGAGGAAGGATTTCCATCGCAAGAGGATCAGCTACGGGGACTCAAACGCGAGAGGTTTGTCACATGGAGGGTAACACTGCTTATTCAGCAAATCGCCCCGCGGCTAGAGTCTGCAGCGCGCGCTGGGATAGAGACGCAGGGTTACAGCGCTGCAGTTTCTGCCAGCCGCGCAAGCACCGTACTCAGGGCTGAATTCTGGGTTCGAGATGGGGGAAGGAAGCGGTCCATCTCGGTTCTCCACACCGGTCAGACCACAGAGGAGGCCAGCAGCCACCATGTTGGTAAACTGATGTCACCTTCCCTGTTTTCGACTGACCGCAGCTCATTCAGCCATAGATCAGGTAATTTCAGGCTGCAATTCGCCTGCGGCTTGCAGACAGATTGCTAGGGTTCAGCGCCTGGGTGCTTCTTAGAACCTGAGCTTATCGGAGTGAACACCGAGCGCGGGGCGGCCGAGTTCCGGCTCCCGGAACCGTCCCGCGGAGCCTGCGG
>NW_026000019.1:1530239-1545527 GCF_001458135.2 Marmota marmota marmota
GAGAAGAAGATTAACATTTAACAGGGATGAGAGGTGGGAGGGAAAGGGAGAGAGAAGGGAAATTGCATGGTAATAGAAGGAGACCCTCAGGGTTATACGGTGGAGGATGGGAAAGGCAGCGGAGCACAACAGACACTAGGATGGCAATTTGTAAATCAATGGATGTGTAACTGATGTGATTCTGCAATCTGTGTATGGGGTGAAGGTGGGAGTTCATAACCCACTTGAATCAAAGTGTCGAATATGATATGTCAAGAAATTTGTAATGTTTTGAACAACCCACAATAAAAAATTTAAAAAAAATATTTTTATCATTGGATTTTGTGTTTTCATCAAAATTTGAATCAGTATATTACATGAATTAAATATTATCCTCAATACTCCTCTATTTCCCTCTTTCCCTCACTGTTTTTTCCATGGAGGAATTTATCCACTAGTATATAACTTGTATCATCAGCCCTCCCAATGCCATTTACCTTCTTGCTGTAACTACATAAATAGAAGTAGTAACTACATAAATAGCTGGTGATTGTGGGTTCAGGAGTAGGTGTCTTAGTCAGTTTGGTATGCTATAACAAAGCACCCTATGCTGGGTAGTTTATAAGCAACAGAAACTTGTTTGCCCCTGTTCTGGAGGCTGGCAGTCCAAGATAAGGCAACCAGCATGGTGAGTTTCTGTTGAGGAACTTCTTCCAGGTTAATGAGTAACATATTACACTATATACTTAAAACAGCAGAGAGAAATGGTCAAATGGCTCTCTGGATTCACATTTATAAGGGCACAAGTCCTATTAATGAGTTCCACCCTCATGATCTAATTATCTCCCAAATATTGCACATCTTAACACCATCATGCCAGGATTAACATTTCAGAATATGATTTTGGAGAAGGAAAATTTAGTCTGCAAAAGGGTAAACAATGTATGCACTGAATCTCTTCATTCACTGGTAGAATATACTCTTCATTTTCTAGTTGAATGTTCTCTGAGCCAAACATCTCTAAAGATACCTAATTTTAATATATTAATTTCAAATCGATTTTTGTTTGTTTTTATTTTATTAAGTATATATGGATGCCTAGTAATTGCTCTTCCCCCACCTCTCATTTCTATAATTTATTTTGCCAAGTCAGATAAACATGTCACTGTGTGACCTCTGTTTATTTTTGTGCTTTCCTTCTTTGGAATCATGCATGTGATTCAATAGAACTCTAGGAAATATAGCCACATAGACAATGAGGTTGAAACATTCTGAATGAGAAGTCTCCACAGACAACAAGCACCATGGCTAAAGCTTCAATCTCTGATATGGCTTACTTCTGTACTTGTAAACAATTTTTATGACTCCCCTTTACAGACTGATAGAATCACTTTCTGCTGTGTGGAATGCAATCAAGAGAAGGAATAAAATGACACAGATAATAGAATTAGAATAACATAGAGTTGCATTCACGTATGGCTTTTTGAATGTTCATTTGATTTAAAGGACAGAATCTTATTTTCAGGATTATATAGATGGTTTACGCTCATAGGTAAATGAAGTGAGGCATAAATCATAAATTAGAATCTCCAAAATCAGACTCATTATTTCAAAACTATACATAGATAATTACTAGATCAAAGTAATAACTTTAAAGCCTATTGTTAGTGTTTCTTCATAAGATCAAAGAAGAGATGATTTCAAATTCTGAAAAAGAAACTTTTCTCACCCCCTTAGGAGATCAGATGTCAGATTTTAGGTTAGAAGAATAAGCAAATTAGCTACATTACAAGACACCAAAATCAGTACCACAGTAAAAGATAAAATTTCAAATTTTTGTTACAAGTTTAGAGATATTAATAAAAAAGCTCCATGTGAACTGATAGATTACAACTTGTAATAATAAGAAAATAGCATGATTAATTATAATAATGCCTACATTAATTTTTTTTCTTATTTTGCTATATTGTGACAATACTTTCAAACCAATTGTTGAAGTAGAATTTTAAATAAAATAAAATTTAAAATGCAGTTTCTTTCAAAGGTTTTATGTATCCCAGAAGCTAAGAATAATGAGACAATTACTTTCAGTTTATTCTATAATAAAATATACACTTCTATGAGTCACTTACTCCATGTTTTGTTCTTTTAAGAAGACTTATATACAATTTACTTATGGACATATAACTAAAATGTCATGAATTTTGACTGTTAAGGAAAAATTAATGGAAATGTAAGAGCAAATGAAGTTCAAGCATTTCTATGACTTTAACATTTTGTATTTAGTTAACAATGAAGTCTTTATTATTTTATTTCTAAAATTATTTGTAAGGAACTGAGTAATTAAGACATAATTATTAGCGATAAAGATTCATCTCATGTCTTTTTACAATTACCATTTCAAAATACCAGCTTATAATATATTCCTATTTAGGCTCTAGATTCAGAAATTCCACTTGTTTGTTGGTTTTTGATCTCTTAGAACATTTGTGATCCTAAAAAAAGCTATACTACATGTTTAGGAAATCATTCTTACTGAAATATAGCAAGCATGAAAAAAATATGAACAAAACATATGCATACAGCTTGGTGAATTTTTACAAAATCATCATGCTGATTTGATCATTTCATAGATAAAATGAGACCTGACAAACATTTGTGAAGCAAACCCTTTCCCATTTCTTTTCTCACCCCACAAAGTAATACACTACACTAAATTCTACTGTGAAAGATTAGTTTTGCTCTGTTTGAAGTTAATATAAATGAAATAATAATTTTGTGTTAATTTTATGTTTTAGTCCATTACCTTTTAGATTTAATGAGATGAATCTAATCTTCAGGATCTATGTACTTATG
Source organism: Marmota marmota marmota (assembly GCF_001458135.2). Lineage (NCBI taxonomy): Eukaryota > Metazoa > Chordata > Mammalia > Rodentia > Sciuridae > Marmota > Marmota marmota. The sequence goes on from NW_026000019.1 coordinate 1,533,075, forward strand.
TACGTTGTATTTAAAACAATTTTGTCTTCATTTGAAGTTTTTATACATAGGATAATAATTTTGAATTTTTTTGTTTATTCTTTTTGATTCATTTGTATTGCTTGTTGTAGTTATAGCTTGTTCATCTTCAGTTGTATTTAAAGTGGTATGTGTATATAATTAATTCACCTATCCTTTCTACTACTGATGGAGATTTGTATTTTTGCAATTTATGCTATTAAGAATTGTGTTGTTGGGAGCATTCTTAACTATGTTGTTGGATAATTGTAGACACACTTTTCAACTAGAAATTTATCCAAAATCTGTAAATGTTTACACATCTTTATCAGAAATGTATCTAGTAGAGTCATTGCTGAGTCTTAAAACATGAACATGGTGAGTTTTAGTTAATAATGTTAAAAATTGTTCTAAACAGTGTAATACTAATTTGCATGCACAAAAGCAGCAACCAAAAGGTCTTTTAAAACAACATCCACATTTCAATTAATTTTTCTTATTCACCTTATCCAATGGATGTAGTACCTTAATTATCAGTTTCCTGATAACTAAGAAAATTGAAAACACACACACACATATTTTGGATAATGTATCTTTGAAGACAATTTTCTGTTAGGTTGTCTGATTTATTATTAAAGTTTTCTACATATTGTACATTGGAACACCATGTAAAAATAAGTGCTCCAAATATTTGCTTCAACTCTGTGGTTTATATTTTCAGTATCTTAAAGTTTTATTTTGAAAATCAAAAGTTCTTTATTCTAATGTAATCTAAATTATAAAATTTCCCTTTTTAGTAACTATTAAGTGTCCCTGTATTTTTTAATTAACTACTTGCTTGTTAAACTATGTTTTATTCTAAATGCATCACTATTTTATCTCTTACAAAAATATCTAAATAAATTTTTTGAATATGCTATGAGTTAGATCAAGATCATAATTTATATATGTATATAAAATTGAATTACTGCAATATATTTAAAAGACTATATTTTCCCAATGTATTCTCCAAATTTTCATCAGTCAAGTCATACAATATATATGAGTCTGTGAATCTGTTTCTAGATCCTGGATATCATTACTCTGCTCTACATGCCTATCCTAGGGCCAATACTACAATAAAATCATTTTATATTTATATTTTATGATAATCTCTTTGTAGAGTTGGTAATTTATTTGTTCTATTATTTTTAAAAATTTTATTTATATATGACAGCAGAATGCATTATAATTTTTATTATACATATAGAGCACAATATACAAAGTATATTCACACCAATTTGTGTCTTTATACATGCACTTCAGATAATAATAATCATCACATTCCACCATCATTTATAACTCTATATACCCTCCCTTCCCCTCCAACCCCTCTGCCCTATCTAGAGTTTGTCTGTTTCTCCCATGCTCCCTCTCCCCCACTATGAATCAGCCTCCTTATATCAAAGAAAACATTCGGCATTTCATTTTTTTGAATTGGCTAACTTCCCTTAGCATTGGTCCAAGGACATGAACAGACACTTCTCAGAAGATGACATAAAATCAATCAACAAGTACATGAAAAAATGTTCTTCATCACCAGTAATTACAGAAATGCAAATCAAAACCACTCTAGGATTTCATCTCACTCCAGTCAGAATGGCAGCTATTATGAAGACAAACAATAATAAGTTTTGGTGAGGGTGTGGGGAAAAAAAGTATACTCATACACTACTGGTGGGACCGCAAATTGGTGCAGCCAATAAGAAAAGCAGTATGGAGGTTTCTTGGAAAATTGGGAATGGAACCACCATTTGACCAAGCTATCCCTCTCCTTGGTCTATGCTCAAAGGACTTAAAACCAGCATACTACAGGAACAGAGCCACAACAATGTTTATAACAACATAATTCACAATAGCTAAACTGTGGAACCAACCTAGATGCCCTTCAATAAATGAGTGGATAAAAAATATGTAACATATAAACATAATGGAATAATACTCAGCATTAAAAGAGAATAAAATCATGGCATTTGTACATAAATGGATGAAGTTAGAGAAGATAATGCTAACTGAAGTTTTATAAGATCATATTTCTTGCAAAAAATTTTGCTTCCTCTTATGTTATTTGTATTTTCTCTCTTATTTTCCCTCCTTCTTCCTCCTTCTTTCATCTCTCTCTTTCTTCTTTTTCTTTCTTTCCTTCCTTCCTTCCTTCCTTCCTTCCTTCCTTCCTTCCTTCCTTCCTAATGGTCCCTTTTCTAATGGTTCTGCTTAAAACTTCTAGTTCTATATTGAAAAAGGGCTGTAAGAGTGAACAATCTTGCTTCTAATCTTAGAGAAAATGCTTTCAAATTTTCCCCAGGGTAATGTTGCCTTTGAGTTCATTAAAATATTACATTTATTATGTTGAGGTATAATCCTTCTATACCTAATTTGTGCAAAGTTCTTATAAAGTAATGTTGAATTTTGTAAAATAAGTTATTTGCATCTATTTTGATGATCATATAATATTTATCCTTCATTCTGTTTATGTGATACAGTGCATTTCTTTATTTCCATATATTGAACTGCCATTACAATTCTGGAATGAAATCATCATGCTCGTGGTACAAAACTCAGTAATTTTTCTGCACAACAATGATGAATTAGCAGAGAAAGAAATCATGGAAGAATCATTACTCACAATAGACACACACACACACACACACACACACCTCACTCCCATAAGCTGTGCACAATTGTTCCTGGAACACATGCATAGTTGTCTTCCAAGGGGCCAAAGGGGATGGAGGAGTGGGGGGCAGGTAGATGCTACTGTGTTTAAAAGTTGAAATTTGCCAAAACTAAGTGCAGTTTTCTACTAAAGCTTTCCCATGGAAGTTATAAACCTTCACAGACTCCAGAGTGTCAAAAATAGTTACATCATACAGAAACTTCAGTGAAATTATTGTCTAGATGTGGATTACTTGTGCTTCCTATTCCACCATCTTCTCCTATGTGGCCTTACATGTAGAAAATCCTATATATTACACAAAAAACACACACACAAACCATTGTTAGTAAACACAGATTTATCAAAATAGCAGGAGAATATATATATAATCCAGTTGCTTTTCTATACCCTAACAATGGGCACTCTGAAAAGGAAATAAAGAAAAAAATTTCAATTACAATAGCATCAAAACAATGAAATGTTTGGAAATTTTCTTGAGCAGATTATTGATTTGTGCACTAAAAACTACTAATCACTTCTCAAATGCTATAAAAAGATATAAATAAATGGAAACATCCCATATTCAAAGATTGAAACAATATTGTTATGATAATGATCTACAGATGTAATGCAATACCTATCAAAACTCCAATAAAAAATTTTTACAGAAATGAAAATCTTATCCTAAAATTCATCTAGAATCTCAAAGAATAGTAAATAGCTAAAACAATCCTGGAAAAAAAAAACAAACTAGAAGAATCACACTGATTTCAAAGCTTCCTACAGAGATAACAACAGTAATTACAAGGATGGGCTGTGTAAAGATAGAGGTGTAGATGAACAGAATAAACTAGAGAGTGAAGAAATAAACCTCTGCATGTACGGTCAAGTGATTTTCGACAAGAGAGCCAAATGACCTATAAATATTTTCATATCATGAAGCACTCTGTGATATGATAATGATCCTTTCAAGGCTTTTGATATGTCTATCACCTCAAATATTTTTCCATTTCTTCATAATAAGGACATTCAAAGTCTTCTCTTGCAACTATTTTGAAATGCAAAATACACAAATCGTATTCACCCTCACTCTTTGATCCACCTCTCCACATCTCTCCCTCCTGCCTACTCTCGCCAGCTCTCTGGTAGCCTATCCTACTATTTGTATAAGGCCAACATTTTAGATTCCATTATTGAATGAGATCATGGGGGAATTTGTCCTCTCTCTGACATATTTTACTCAACATGATGTCCTCCAGGTTCATATATGTCACAAATGACAGAATTTATTTCATTCTTTTTTCACACTGAATATTACCCTATCACATTCATATACCACCCCACCACACCTTTTATTCATCCACACATCTGTCTATGGGCATAGATTCCATATCTTGTCTATGGTGAATAGTTCTACAATTCACAGGGAAGTGAAGACATTTCTTTGATATACTAATTCTATTTTATTTGGGTATTTACTCAATGGTGGAACTGTTGGATCATATTACAGTTTTAATTTTTGAGAAAAAATCCATATTGCTGTCCACAGTAGCTGCACTAATTTATATTATCACCAAAAATGTATAATAGTTTCCTTTTCTCCACATACTCACCATCATTCACTATTTTTTCCTGTTTTGATAATAGCCATTTTAACAGGGTGAGGTGATATCGAATTGTGGTTTTGATTTGCATTTCTCTCATGATAATAATTTTGAACATTTTCTCTTGAGTGAAATAAGCTCTGTGTGTGTGTGTGTGTGTGTGTGAGAGAGAGAGAGAGAGAGAGAGAGAGAGAGAGAGAGAGAGAGAGAGAATGTGTACACAGGAAATATATATACAGATAGATATGTATGTACATATACATATGTGTATGTACATAGGTGTATATATTTGTGTGTCTGCATGTGAATATGTGTGTAAGCACTTATAATATTAGGAATATCTTAACCTGACACTAGTTATCAGGTTCAGATAAACTCCTGAAACATTTTTTCTATGTTTAAAAAAAATTGCATTAGGATTAATTATTTCTAAATTTCTTGTAGGTTTTAACATGCTTTTATCCTAAAATCAGTGGAAATTGGGGACACAGAATTTGGAACTAAAAATGTCACTGTGATGATAAACACAAATTGCTGTGTTTAAAAAATTACAAGGTAGGAAAGCAGGAAAGGAGGGAGGGAGGAAAAATGGAAGCAAGGAAAGAAGGAAGGAAGGAAGAAGATTTTTTAAAAAGCAAGAAAACAAAGAAAGGAGTTGATTTATTTATCCAGATATTATAGGGTAAAAATGAAAAGGAAATACACAAAAAGTGAACTATGATGGATTATTCAAAGATGATCTGCTTTTATGTTATTAAAAATATCTCCAAAAATCTAACTCTCTAGACTCAGCTGCTTACGCTAAGCCCTGGGATCAGCTCAGTGCTGCAAATAATACACTGATCAAATCTGTCACATGGAAAAATAACCTCATCTAACTTACCTTGCTTGATAACTTAACATGCAATAATCATATTGATTTAAAAATGATTGCTATTACATTTCACAGTAAATTTTTATGCAGAAGGCAACCTCAGTATTCCTTGAACATGGGACTTCCTTCCCCTTCACATGCATTTGTCTTGAGGTATGTTGTTGGGATGTAGATTTAAAGAAATTCAAAATTCTTTTGAATTTTGAACAGACAATCATAATAACTACGAACTTAGAGAAAATGGGTTTGAAAATTGTTTGTATACAGTTTATTTGTCTCATCACTATGAAAATATTCACTAACTGGAATAAATTCAAGTAAAACTGTCCAGATAGTAAACTGATATTATTCTGCATATTATTACTTGCATATGCATGTACACACATGCGTTACATATGTATGCATGTATGTAGGAAATACTACAGTCATTAGAGTAATTAAAAAGAAAGACAATAGGAGTTTCAAAAATACAAATACTCTGTCATCAGAACTCCAGTTGCATACTGGCTATTTCTTAACAGTCAAAGAAATGAATTACTGTGAATGAACAAAAAATGTAAATCTGCAAGTTTAGTATTGTGCAAGATGATATATCATATGCAGGTGTTATTTAGGCATTAATTAGAGAACGAACAAAAAAATCAGTGCTTTTTAAATAAGAAAGCTTGAAAACTACCAGTAATAAAAGATTTATAAGGTTAAAATATGATGAAATAATTAAAAACTTGAAATAAAATTGATGTCTTATAGTCTGCCTTACTTAATGCACCTGCAACAAAATAATCAAAAGAGTCTATTATAACAAAAATTGCAATAACTGTTGAGAGCCACAGCTGAAAGGGGCCCCAGCAAACTTCCAGCTGCCATCAAACTTCCAGCTGCCAGCTGATGATTGGCTCACAGCGGCCCCAGCAAACTTCTAGCTGCCAACAGGTTGGCTCCCCTGCGGTGATGCTCATTGAGCTGTTTCCCCGCCCTTTCAGACCATGGAGCTGCTCATTGGGGGACATTTTTTTGGCTCCGCCCATGCAACCCAGGCAATCAGCCTCAAGAGCAGGAGGAGTGGGGGAGGTTGAGAGGCTTGTGGGAAGCCAGTGGTGGCAGTTGGGCTCTGAGGGTTTTTCCTGAGGAGATGTGTGGTTTGGTGTGTGTGTTCTAAAAATAAAGTTTGTTTCTTTTGACAAGTGGCTCCTGAATTGTGCCCAGCCAGACTGCGGCAATAACAATTGCCTAACACAAACCAGGATAACTGAAGAGTCAGAATCCAGTAAGAGACTCGTGAACCTTCTCAGAGCACAGGCATGTTTGTGTGCACGCACACACACATACACACACACATCTCAATCACACTTGTTTTCATTACCTCATAAGGCCTTCCAATAAACATCTTTTCATTAAAGAATCTTTCTTAGGACAAACTGGAATAGGCATACACACTAATTATGAAAGCAGTATCCTTCATAGAAAAAAAAAAAGAAACATAGGATATAACATATATACTCAGAAGGTGTATGAATAAAATTAGTAAGTTGAGGATCAGACTACTGTGTTGACTCTGTGATTGTAACTCTACCTTGGTCAAGCTGTTAACTTATCTGAGCCTCAGTTGCCATATCCACAGGGTCATAAGACTTGATAAAGTAGCATGCAGGATCAGGTGCATATTGCATGTTATAATTGCTGTTATTTTTAGTTGTATTACCAGTAACTTCTTTCCCAAGAAACAATCATTCTGGTAATAGATTAGGTTCAGAGTAAAATGATAAGAACATGAACAAACACAAAATTGTCATGCCACAATACATACAATTTGGAACAAAGTATCAAAATATCAATATTCACAACTTGTTTTAAATCACAAAGATAAAATTCTGTTTTTCTCCTTGTGGGATTTTGTTATGTTGTTTAGAGTAATATGCAAAGAAAGAATTAGAAGGAGGTAAGGAGGAGGTATATGCAGAGATTCAGAGACAGAGGAGTGGTGAAAATTAATTTTCTAGAAAGGTAAATTGGGTAGGAGGAGAATAAGAAATGTTTTTTATAGAATAAATACAATGAATAAAGCTTTGAGGTGGTGGTGAAAAGGTTTAATAATATATATTTGTTATGAATCAGGCAATTGTAAATCCCCTCAAGAGTCCATGAAAGTGGTTAAAACAATTCTTAATATTTGTTATAGATATTAAACATGATTTAGCTTTCTTTCACTTAATTTGCCACTCCACTGAAACTGAAACAAACTGAAGTCTTGCTGTAGTTGAAATATGTTTATCAAATATTTGTGGATAGTGTACTAATGTCAAAATAAAATTATTTTTGAACCTTTGCTCCACTGCACTAAAGAACTTCCACAAAGACAAGCAGGGAATGTTTTGGAAAAATGAAATCTAGAAAAGAAAGAACTGGGGATATAAACAGACAAAAATAGGTAAGTGATGTTATTAGGAGGAAAGAGTACTGAGATACAGAGGGACAAAATATGGGTGATAAAATCATCTGTAAACAGAATCAATAACAAAGAAAATAAATTAATCATAGGTAGAAATTATTACAAACAAATCATATAGATGTCAAAAATCATGAAATTAGCTGGGTGCCGTAGTGCACACCTATAATCCCAGTGACTCAGGGGACTGAGATAGGAAGATGCAGAGTTCAAAGCCAGCCTCAGCCAAAACAAGGCACAACAGCAATTGAACTCAGGGGCACTCAACTACTGAGCTACTTTCATAGCCCTAGTTTGTATTTTATTTTGAGAGAGAGTCTCACTGAGCTCTTTGGCACCCTCATGATCCTCCTGTCTCAGCTTCCCAAGCTGCTGCGATTACAAGCATGTGCCAGTGTTTCTGGTGAGACTCTGTCTCTAAATAAAATACAAAATAGGTGGCTCAGTAGTCAAGTGCCCCTGAGTTCAATCCCCAATACCTCCCCTCCAAAAAAATCATGAAATTGAAACTCAAGGGAAAAATGAAAACATATTTAAATATACATAACCAAAAATCACCAATGCTTTCTCAATTCTGTAAGTTAATACATTAATAAAATTCTTAGGTACATATTTCACAAAAATATACAAAAACAGTTTCAAAACATAACCAGCAGTTTCCAAATTTTTGAAATGATACTGATTTTTATAATTAGAAAAATCATTATTAGTGACAAGTGAATATGATATTTTCAAATTAATCTATTTAACTTCTAAATAGCTAAGAATTCAGAAGTATCTGAAAAAGAAAACTATAACTCTACTGTAGTTTCTCTGCAACATTAAAGTACATATTTTTATACTTTCCCCATAATATAGCACATGCTTGATATCTGCAATTTAACCAAATTTTTTAAATATATGTATCCTAATTGATGTGTTGTTTGTTTCTCACATAAATATAATAAACAGTTGGGAAATAATTCTTTACAGATGCCTGAGATCTATAGTGTCAAAGTATACCATCTGTTTTACCTTAATTGTAGTGATTAAGAAAATACTCACAAAACATTTAATAGCTATTTATTAATGTAGTCATACATAACATGCAGATGTTTCTAAACAAAATGTAAAAAAAATAAAAGGCAATTTTTAGAGATGACTAGAAAGAGCAAATTGAGAACTTGGTTTCTGTGGGAAGAGGTATGATAAAAAAAAATGTCCTTCCTCCCCTTTTTTCTCCTCTGCATAGGTGTCTTCAAGTAAATTAATACTCAAGACCAGCCACTGGAGTATGATTTGGAAAATTGTGTCAGGAAGAACAAATGCCTTTTAAATGGCACCCAAAGGGCTCCGAAGAGTTAATGAACCTTATATTCTCCATGAACCAGATTCATTTTAAAGACACCCTTTCACAGATGAGGTGTGTAGCTAATTATATTTGCACATTTAGCTAGCTGCTTAGCCATGCACAATGAGTCATATTATGAGCAGTGAGTCACCAACCACACCACCATATGGACATAATTTTCAGAATATTGTATAGCTTTTCAAGAGTTTATGACAGTAGGGTTTCATTGTGGAATTTAAAAAAAATGCTTTTTGTAAAGTTGTTTCTTTCCATTAAAGATGCTTACAGTTTCTTTTTAAAATTTTAAAGCGGTGTCAATTATTTTAAGGTATCCTTTTATAATGAGTTAAATTAAAATTTTAATGCAGTTTAACAGCATAAATCATCTACTTTATACATGCAATCCTCAGCAGAAGCTTTACAGAGAGATCAGTGGAACTTTGGGGCATCATTACAAAGAAGAAATCAAAAATGACAAGATAATATACATTTTAATCACCAAAGTATAAAGCAGATAAATCATATATTTTATAACCATTTGATGTCAAGTCATACTTGATAGGTAAAAATTATCAGAGTAGGATTAACAATGTTTTCTCTATGCCTTCATGCTATATTGAAATAGACAGGCAAATAATTTTTTATATCTGTTGATCAGTTCATATGGCATTGTCTTTTTGCTTCCTGTTTTTTTTATTTCATTGCTGGAGATCAAACCTAGGGCCACATCATCCCCTCTACTCGATGAGTCTCAACTCCAAACATATGTGGTAAAATTTAGTGTTCACTTTATTCGTGTGTTATAATTTTCGTTAACTGATAGAATGTTAACGTTCAACCAGCAAACAAAAATTGTAGACTAATTTATTATCACAAATAATTAGGATATGAATAAAGTCCAAAGACGAAAATCAGTCTAAATAAGTAATGTCTTAGGGCTAGTATAAGGGACAAAATCACACTAACAATATTATCATAAAAAGAATGTGTAATGATCTGAAATATTTTAAAATAAAAAATTCATTTTTCAGTAACATAGATATTGATATTTCTATTAGATCTCTTAGACACTTGTACAATACATGAGGAATTCCTTATTCATTTTAAATCGGTGGTTCATTTGCTAGTTGCTTCTTACTAGCTCATATAATATTATTGAAAACTTAACACAATTTTATTTTGAAAAAAATAGATTGGATAATTTTAGAAAATACTTTGTAATATTTTTGACACTTGTGTGAGCATACTTGTGCATGCCATGCACATATGTGTTAATAAGTGCACAAATATATGCTAGTTAGTACTCTCCAAAGACTATAAGGCATGCTTAATTAAATGAAAGAAGGTCAAGGAGGTCTCCAAGAGGTATGGTTTTATCCAGGTTCATACAACATGTGTGGGCTGGCTTGCTTTCTGTCCCCAGGACTGTTTTTTCTATAGCTTTCAATCTTGGGCTTTCAGCACCTCTAGTCTCAGATCATATTTATTTGATAATTCCCCAGAAGAAAATAGAAAATATTTATATGTGTCTTCTTCTAAACAATTGGAGTTGAGTGATTAATTTTAAAGTTGGGGAACAAGTTAATCATCACTAATACATGGATAGAAAGTGAGAAGGCATAGTCTTTCACAGGAAAATTTAGATTATATTTCCCCCAACACAGAAAATGCACACTGCCTATGAGACGGTACAAATAATATAGAGATTGCAATGTATCCCATCATCACGATACTTGATGGACCCATTTAACAGGTTGTGTACTTTGAGGTCTGTTCTTTGTATGTCCTTTTCTTTGGCATCCTGGGTCTCTGATATCTATCTGTCCTTTCTTATTATGGCATGCAGATTGATGTTGAGTGCTATTGAATATTTTGTTATTTATTCAATTATTGATGGTTGGTCAGGGATTAGTCAATAATTACAAAAAATAGTTATTCTGTCTACAGTTTAGCATTCAGAAGAAGTTTTTGTATACATGAGTTCATTTGGTCTTTCCAGAGAAGAATTTTTAAGTAAGAAAACTAAATTTAGACAGATTAAGCAAAATGGCCATTTTAGAGATATTAGAAATGGATAAAAAGATAAAGTGGAGACTTAAAACTTTCTGTTAACTATCATAAATAGGAAATTTTGTTGTTATTCTTCTGGTGCTGGGAATCAATCCCAGGGTCTCTTGAATACTAGGCAAACACTCTACCACTGAGCTATATCCCTGGACTAATAAACTCAAAGTTTACCAATAACTTATTAATGATAATTTAATACTCTTTATATTACAGGAAAAATTCTAATTACATCATTTGGTACTGGTAAAAATTATTTCCAGCAATATGATAAATTTCATTCTTATTTAATCATTGGTTCTTAAATAAGAATCATTCTAAGTGAGGTGTCATTAAAATATTGAAGAAACACAAATTTGAGATAATATTCTAGATGAAAACACATTTCAAGGTTATGACCACACCATCACACAAGTACTGTAAAGAAACATGTCCTTAAAGTTTGTATGAAGGTTCTGATAGCAAAGTAAATAGTAATGTTAAAGGGCAAGCCATGAATCTGGTTCTTTCACATTTGATAATTCCACTATGTTGTTCAAAGGTTTATTGGGGAAGTTTAGAATCATTCAAGTGGATAATTGAGTTTGAAGAAACGGAAATGGTACGATTGTTATTAATTAAAGTCCTTCCCACACCCCTATGGTGTTCTCAAAAAGATAACATCGCCACCCCAAAGCAGCTATTTCTATTTATTGTTTTTCAAATATCTTCTTCCAAAATATAAAAAATAAACCATTATTTATTGTCTTCATAAAAGCAATCCACAACTTACAGGTGTCATATAGTTCAAGCCCTGCCTTCATCTCCACGTTAAGGATAACATAAACTAACACTTTTCCCTGGAAAAATAAATAAATAAACAAACAAACAAATAAATGAGTGTGGCTTATTTGAAAACAAAGGACATTAAAAAATTGTTAAACTTTAAAGAAGCATAGAGATTCAGCCATAGAACAGGTAATTTCAGGCTGCCATTCGCCTGCGGCTTACAGACAAATTACTCAGGCTCAGTGCTAAATAACCCGCGGAAACTACTTCTTGGAGCCTGCTCCTATCAGAACATACACCGAGCACAGAGCGGCCGAATTCCGGCTCCCGGAACTGCTCTGGCCCAGGGATAAAGAACCCGCGGAAACTGCTTCTCGGTCCGGGTCCTGCTGAATACTGTGGAGGTAAATACCAACCAAGCCTTCATAGGCAGTGGCAACAGGACTGAGACGGGGCTTGTGAGGGCCGGTCAGGACTCACCCGTTGCTTTGGTCACCCGGCAAAGGGAACGAAATGCTGCCATTCGCATGGGATACCAACATGGCAGAGATCTGATGTCATCAGAAAGCGGCGGAGGAGAGAACTTCATCGATACCAGCAGCAAAAGAAACAGTTGGTCTCCTGGTAAAGAAAGTGAGTCACAAACACCCAAGTCTCTCTCACTTTGTCATCAAG
>NW_026000019.1:1549685-1551958 GCF_001458135.2 Marmota marmota marmota
GGGAGGGGAGGGGAGGGGGGATAGTAGAGGATAGGAAAGGCAGCAGAACACAACAGACACTAGTATGGCAATATGTAAATCAATGGATGCGTAACTGATATGATTCTGCAATTTGTATACGGGGTAAAAATGGGAGTTCATAACCCACTTGAATCAAAGTGTGAAATATGATATATCAAGAACTATGTAATGTTTTGAACAACCAACAATAAAAAATAAATAAATAAAATAAAAGTAAAAAAAAAAAATAAAGTTAAATTTGTCAAACTTAAAAAAAAAATAAAGAAGCATAGAATTTTTACCTTATTTTTGAAACTTTAACCATTAAGCAGAACACCAGCTTGTATTTAAACACTTTAGATGTTTATGTAGATTCATATGCAAACTCAATATACTGTGCTATATTCGGAAGATCAGATTGATAAAGATGTATGTATACTGCTTTTGGATGTCACTTTTCCCCCAAGGATTTATGTGTTGATTCATGTGTTTGGTTGGCTGTGTGAAGTTAGGAGGTGGTGGGACCTTTAAGAGGTGGGGCCCTGTGGAGGGTTGTTAAGAGTTCTGCCCACCTGAGGGCTTCTTAGGAAAGAAGCAAGGCTTGGACCCCCATACCCTGCCCCCCCACTCCTTTCTCTTATTTGCTGTTTTCCAAGTGATCTGTCCTACTGTAAGCATCCCTGCCATTATGATGTCATCTGCCATAGGGTGACACAGGCGAGGATCACTTCACTAAAGCTGGCACCAAACCTTTGGGACTTTGCCTCCAAAACCATGAGCCAGTGGTCCCCTGAGCAGCGCTGTCCTTAACACCCGGCTCTCCCTGCTTGCCCGCTCTCCTGGCCTGCTGACAACATGTTCCAGTTCCTGCTTGGATTTACTTTTGGCAACGTCCTTGGGATGTATCTGGCTCAGAATTATCAGATGCCAGATGTGGCTAAAAAACTTGAAGACATTAAAAAAGGCTGGGAAATCAAGAAGTAACCACCTACTTCCTGAGGCTGGCTCCAGCTCTGCCGTTCTGGAAACATGAATTCTACCCTCTTGTAGGACCTTGCAGACCACCTGATCCCAAAGCTTTTGGATTCATCTCCAGCCTCTGCAGTTTTCTTCTTTTCTAGACTCTGTGTTGTCTCAGAGCAAAAGCGGGACCACAAGTTAAGAACTATCACTTACATTTCCAATGGACTCACCTCTTTCCATTCTCTTCCTTCCAGACTGGAACTACGGTGCTAGATTAGTAAAACATTGACCTTCATTAGTAGTTTCTCCCCTGTTCTTTGGAATTTTTGCTACATTATGTCAAAGGAAAATTGGTGTATTTTGTAGAATGGATCAGATATAAATAATGTTGACTTCACAGTTTAGCAATTAAAATAGGTGCTTAATAAGCATTTGATAATTTTTTGTTTGTTTCAAAGAAATTAAAATTAACTCTAGAAGCCAGTTTCTGGTGAATTATCTATTTATTTTATACTGTTGTCAGGCAGCTCCATAGTTGATAATTTAACCAATAAATCAATTTATATTTATTGACTAAGAAACTATAAGAACATTTTGAGGAGCTGGGGACTTTAATTATGTACAAGGTAATTTTTTTTTTTTGGTCATAGTAGAGTTCACCATCTATTTAGTATGCATATTTTTCTTTTTTAAAAAATATATTTATTTTAGTTGTAAATGGACCTTTATTTTATTTATATGAGGTACTGAGACTCAAACCCAGTGCCTCACACATGCTAGTCAAGTGCTCTACCACTGAGCCACAACCCCAGCCCCAGAAAATGCATATTTTTCTTAAGTGGTGTATTTGATCTGACTCTTCCCTCAAAAGATTCTTATTAGAATTACATATGAACTTGACATTTTGTGATGCATAGGGAGAAGTTGTTGATAAAGGAAATGTTATTACTTTTTATATTAAATAATGTATTTATATTATAATTTTATAGTGATTCTCCAAAGAGTACAATCCTAATTCACAATCAATCAGTATGTCAAGAGGGGATTCTTCTTTCCACAGTTGATGTTTTTTTTTTTTTCTTCAGCAATCAGAAATTACTGCTGTAGTTTGCAAAACATATAATGTGTATCCTGCCCTCTTTTATTGTGGGAGATGGAATTTCACTATTTTGCCCAGGCTACCAAGGTGGAACTCCTAGGCTCAAGTGATTCTCCTGCCTCAGCCTCCTGAGTGCTGAGACTACAGGTGCATGCCACTTTCCTGGCTAGTCTCTCTCTCTCTCTCTCTCTCTCTCTCTCTCTCTCTCTCT
>NW_026000019.1:1553632-1561024 GCF_001458135.2 Marmota marmota marmota
TCTCTCTCTATATATATATATATATATATATATATATATATATATATATATAATTTTTTTACTAAAAATCTTTTAATAGGTAAGTTTTCCCATGGGTGAAGATATAAAAGTGATTTATATTAAAAAGCCTGTCCCACCCATCCTCCTGCTCCCAGCCTCTCTTTTTTAGGCAGTCACTGTTACTGATTCCCTGTGTGCTTTTCAGAAAGAGTCTATGCCTGAACATATATGCATATTGTTTGGGGTTTTTTTTGTACACAAATGGTAAAAAACTATACATAAAGGTGTGCCCCTTGCCCTTTTTTTGTTGTTATTCTTTTTATTTCTTCCATACATGACAATAGTGGAATGCATGACAATCATCTCATTCTATATCAGTGTGTAAGTAACAAGACACCTAATTATTTTCTGGTTTCAAGAGATTGTGCTGAATGGATACACTATAATTCATTTAATCTTCTGTTGATAAATCTTTAGGTTGTTCTTTTGCTATTACACTACAAAAATTGAACCTAATATTAGTATACATATCTATGTAGGCTATAGTTATAAGATGGAGTCCTAAAAGTATAGTTTGCACAAATATAGATAAATACCATGTTATTAGGTGTTGTGATTCAGAGGGCTTCTTGGAAAACTTTGCCAACACCTATCTTAAGAATCAACAAATTAGAAAAAATACTTAGAGCCAGTTTTTTTTTTTTTTTTTAAGACAGCACTGACACTGGAACCTATATGGGATTCTAAAATAGTTACTCTGCATTTCTATGAAAATATGAACGTTTCATACATGGAGATAGATTTTATGCCTGTAGAGGTCATTTTGGGGAGACAAGGCAGGATCAAATTTTGGTTTGGCTTCTCCCTAGCAAAGGGAAGTAGTTTATTCTTTTTGAAACTCTTGCATTATCTGTAGGATATGGTGTAATACCTAACTACCTCATAGGATTTTTATGAAAAATAAGTGAGATAATGTACATGATGTGTTAATTCATGCTTTGCAAATTGTTCAATAAATAGTAGATATCAGTTTTTAAAATGAGTGAAATAAGCCACTTTTCTTTAAAATTAGTAGTTTGTTATAGTAATATAAAATATTCTATGATGCACAAATACATACTTGTAAATCACTGATAGATATTTTAAATTTTATAACAAATAATACTGATATGACCTCTAGCCAATTTCAAAACCTGAAATTATTAAACATAGCCCAATGAAATGTTTATAGCTTAGTAATTCTTAAATTGCACCTAGAAGAGTTGCCATTATCTGATGCATAGGTTCTTGGATCTACTCTGTCCAGGTCATTTAAGATTCTCTTGTTAAATGAATTACTCCATATTCTTCAGCAAATTTATTTTCCATTTATATTATCCAGCTGTTTTCAAATATGCTACAGAAGGATTCTATATACTTCCTTGATCAGTAGCAAATTTTAAGGCTATATCTTTTTTGAAACATTCACTTTTTTCCTGCTCAGTCTGATTATTCCTTTTGATTCAATTATACCATGTATTCACATTTTCTATTGAAACAATTGCTCAGTGCTTAAATTGTTGGGTAAATCTTATTTTTTTTTTTGAAATTAAAAGCATGGTTTTATTTTCATATTAGGAAATTATAAGTAAAACAATATTGCTTCAAATATCACTGTAACATGGGGAGCAACCCAAAAAGTCTACAACTAAGTGCACAAATTAAAATGAAGCAAACCAAAGAATAATTAATAAATATAAAGCAAGAACTGCAACAACGAAAAACTATAACCCTATCATAACCATTGTATTATGAAGAATCAATGAAAAATTACTGTTTCCAAAAAGGTACCCACAATTGGATCTTCTTTTGTTCGCACACTATGAGCTTTGCTATTTAGGCAGCCATTGCTTGTCATGTGCTTTATGATAATTTTTGGAATACTAAATAGGCATTTCCAAGGTATTATAAGGATAATATTATTTTATAAATATCAATGTTCAGTTTACTTATTTGATACTAGGATATTTCTCCTATTCATCCACAAACATGAAAATCAGTGAGTTTGGAGTTTATTTTCCATTGGGAATAGAAAAGAGAAATACTTTAAGAACTTTTTCCATTAAGAAAACTTCACATGCAGGTTGCTGAAAATTCTTGAAATTGTGTGTCTTGCTCATTTAATTAAGTTTACTCATTTTCTAATCAAAATATGTTTCTTAACTGTCCTTTTTGTGCATAGTAGATCTGTTTAATATAACTGGAAGACTTTCAAGTCAGTTGAGTCTTGGATTTCCAAACCAAGTTATTCACAGAATATAATAATAAAAAAGGAAAAAGTGGTTTATATGTACAATTAGTTTCTTCAGTGAAAAACTTTATCACCTTAAATGTAACTGTATACTAACTTACATCGTATTGTATATGAAGGAAATATCTACATACAATATCAGTTGAATCCATCAAACTCCTCTGTGGCATCATAGATTTTTTTTCCCCAGCATTTCATGAGTGATGATTGTATTGAAGTTCAAACAGAATAGCTCAGGGTCACACCACTAATACACAGTGAAGCAAAAATATGAGTAATCGTTTTCTAAAAGCTCTGTGTCCTTACACATTTCATGTTATCTGAGCTAGGTAACCTTCGTAGAAAGTTACCATAAGCTTACAAAAGTACAAAGAAGTGATGAGTAGCATAAGTAATAACAGCAGAA
Organism: Marmota marmota marmota; assembly: GCF_001458135.2. Classification (NCBI taxonomy): domain Eukaryota; kingdom Metazoa; phylum Chordata; class Mammalia; order Rodentia; family Sciuridae; genus Marmota; species Marmota marmota. The sequence continues at coordinate 1,556,329 of NW_026000019.1, forward strand.
TGACACTCAGATGGTGCGACATTGAAACCTATCTTTATGTAGTTTATAATTTTGCCAAGGTCAAACTTGCCTCAATGCCTTTGTATATACTCTTTTCAAATTTAGTTTTAAACAGCCTGGAGGATCAAAGGTGATTCAAAGAGATCATATGATTAACCAGCCCAGGCTTTGGGGGAAGGAAGTATTAGGGAAGCATTTTAATAGTGGACTTGATGAAAGGAAGGTCATCAAAGTACATTTATATTTGAACATTAAAAAGCACTTCTTTGAAGTGCTTCCTGATGAGATTCCACTTAGTTAAATATTCCTCCAAAATGCTCTCATCATTATATCCAGATAGGGGGAGAGATGGTGGACTGGTATAAAGTTCCTGAAAAAATAGAGCTATAGTCTTCTCATATTGAGAGCTATTTATGTTTTTTACCTTTTATTACACAGTATATATGTCTGCTTTCTCTATGTAAACAATGACAATTTTTATCTACCCCTTGATCTTTATGGAATTTCATGCTCCTTTAAATTAAGCTAATGCATCAGAAATGTATATATTCTGATGCACAAATTGTGTTTTGATTGATTTAAATGGTGCATTTGAATTTATTGATTGGGTCATAAAACAACCACTCTGCTAATTGAGATAAAACTTACCTTCTAATGAATATTTCCTCTTAGAGGAGGTGTGCTTCACACAATAATGATTAGTGGGTTTTCTGTTGAAAACAACCAGATTGATTTCATTTTAACACACTTCTTCATAAAATGTTTTTGCAATTATTTATTCAACTTCCCCTTTGCCAACACTTCACATTATGATATGGATTAATCAAAACCTTTTGTGTAGTTAGTCCTGACATAGGCTTTACTGGTAATCTTGCCCCTTAAAAGGATGATTATCAGGAATCTTAAATCACTCTATCACTTTTCCAGTACTTCAATATCATTCCATTGTGTAATTAGAAAATCATCAGAAAGTCTATAATGAAAAAGAATTTTCTAATGACTATATAGAAATCACAACACACCCAAAAAGCTTGGATTTTTTTCAGCCACACAAGAAAAATTTCCAAAATCTGCCCATAAGAGTGTTATTTATTTTACTTTATTTTCTGTATTTGCATGTAATTATTATTTATTTTTAAATGTTAATGTTTGCTGGGATTTGTAGGACTACTTCTGACTTCAGTGGAGTGACCTCATTCATCATCTAAGTAGGAGAAACACTCTAATATAAAGAATGTTTTTTAGGATATATGAAGATCCCTCCTCTTAGCTGTCATAGGAAATCTGAACAGCTCATTAAATGTTGGTGTCAGTGTCATCAGCAGTGTCCCAACAATAACTTGGGATCCTTGAATGCTGTCCTGTGACAGAGCCAATGTAAGTCTAATTGGCAGGCTGGCAGGCTCAGTGGCCTCACTATTGCTATAATCTTCACCAAAGATAGGAATAGGAAAACAATAAAATACTAAATAAATGGTGCTTTAGAAATGAGTGTGCTATTATATCATACACGTATATTAGTTCCAGAAGACATGTACTTTTTGCTAAAATTACTTTAATAATGTTATGATGTTCATATTGGAAATGTGAATCACAATTAGCAATACTGAAATACATGAAAATGTTTTTAAATTATAAAAAGTAAAACCCTTAAAAAATTATATGAGTATAGGAAATAATATTTTCACATTTAGTATGGGGAAGGATACCTATCAGAAGACAAATGTCATACAGTACACAAGAACATGGTTTATACTTTTCTCAAGAAAATACATCCAAGATTTAGCAATTCTGCTCATAAAGAAATATCTATAAAGTAGTATGAAATATGTCACAAGAAGATTAAAAATGATTTTATCAACAAGATTACTAGAGTACTACTTGAAATATTCTACATGTAATTTTCTTTCAAAGTTTATGTATAAATATTCATAGGTTTAAGTGAATATATGTACATATGTGTATCTGAACATATATACACATAAATATCTTAACATAAAAAGTTTACATAAATATGAATATATGTAAATACATCAATTAAATATAGCTAGTGAAATTTATGAAAAACACTATGTGCATCAAGACTGATAAAACTAAAAAATCTATGTTGAATAAAAAAAGAAAATTGTAGGAATCGATATCTAACGTTTTATTACAAAAGAACCATCTTCCGCCTTTTGTATTGAAAGAATTGCACCATTTGGTTTTAGGCAGAAATATGAAGTTTAATGTCATAAAATTCCTGACCTGAAATAATTTGCAAAGTTTCCAGATAGGTTAGGTCACATGACTCACTGATGATTGAAAGTCTCTTGCTAATCTTATCTTCCCTAGCAGTTGCTAGTAGAGTGGGGCATTGCAACTGCAAATCTCTGAGAGGAAAGACAATAAACCAAAGATATTTATTCTTCCAAATCTTTCACTCAAACACATTAAAAAAAATGATATATATTAAGATAAAAAAAAATCAGAACATAAAACATCTTTTACACCATGTATGTGTTCCACTTCATTAGTGAAGAGGGCAACTAAAGTTCACAATTTCCAACCATGAAAAGGCAAGTGAATGAGCTGCTGAGGATAAAGAACCAAATTAAACACTTACCATTATGAGGTTGAAAATTGACAAAACCACATTAAATAAAGACCTACCTATTCATTCAGTCTTGTTATCTATATTACCTCAGTAGTTAAAACTTTTTATCATCCTTAATTATGGTGTTCTAATCATTATTATATTTCTAGGGCTATAGCTACTTAGTGATATGATAGTTATCACCAAGTAATCTGTATTGATGGAAATATTTCTAGTGAAAATTAAACATTGTAGACTGTAGTAGCTACAAAGTATAGCAAGTAGTATGTTATTAATGAATGTAAGAACTATAATTGGACATTTTATCCTTTAAATTATGTTTACTATAAACTTTCTATATATACAATTGTATTACCTTTTGAGAAATAAATATTAAAATTCAAAAATTTAGATAATTTCAGTTCAGCTTAAAAAGATTGAAAAATGAATATAAATATAGAAAAGTAATTGACTTAAATAAATTAAAAAATAATTATTTAAATAATAGGAAAAAATCAAAGACTAAGAGCTTCAAACAAAAAGTAGAAACTATCACATGAATCAAAAGAGAAAAAATAAACAATATTCACTTTTAAGAAGTAGAAACTAAGCTGGGCGCTATGGTATATGTCTATAATCCCAGGCACTCTGGAGACTGAGATAGGATTGCAAGTTCAAGGCCAACTTCAGCAATTTAGTGAAATCCTCACAACTTAATTAGACCATGTCTCAAAAAATAAACAGTACTATGGATAAAGCCAGTGGTAGAACACTCATGGGCTTAATCCCCAGTACCAAAATAAATAAGTCAGTACCATCTCATTTATATTGCAAATGAAAAAAATCAGATGAATTCAGGGGGCACTATTTAATAAATAGACTATATAAGCTGTGTAAGTATTATGCACAATTAGATTCGCTTAATAGCATGGGTGACTATTTGGACAAACTAATGATCATACAAAAATGCAAGAAAGAAACATACATCATGTTTGATTTATATTTTTCATTTACCTAATTAGGTTTAAATTTATTAAAATTAAAAGAATGCCCTAACCAATATAAACTTTCAAAAGATACTGGCAACAAAGTATTTATCTACACAATTTCTAAAATGTGGACATGATTCTAAATTCAGAGAAAATAGTAATAAAAACTCAAAATGTGTGCTTTGTGATTTTTTAAAATTATACCCACAAAGTGATTTTTCCACATAAAATATTAATAGAATATTTAAAAGAATAAATGCAAATTAAATGGAATGTCACTCTTTACTTCCAATTCAATGACTCTTCCCTTGATGTTCTAATTTTGACTGTAAGAAATCAGCATTATTTCCCTTGGTAGTTTTGCACAATGTTTGAAATCTAAGTTCTAAGATCTAACAACTTGTCAGTCAAAATTGAAACTTGATAATTATTATTAGATAAAAGATAACTATTCTGTAATATTTGCCTGAACTAAGACGCCAGTAATCTATGACACTCAAATAATGCAATGTTAAATAGTTATCATTCACACTTTTATCAGAGAAGTTTTTATTATCTTAGTATTTTCTTAGTGAATAAATAAAACAATCAATTAAAGGATTAATTTGTAAAATATTCACATGAAACATTTTATTTACATTTAAGTTCATGGATGCTAAAATCTATCACCTCTTCCTGATAATAATCAGACCAGAGTGGAGATTCAACTCACAAAATGTAAGTGAATTCTGCTCAACTCCAAAATTTTCATAAACATGACATGGTTAATTACCTCTTTTTTGTTTGATGATCTCTCAGTATGTTTCTGTGGCATCAGCTAGTAACCCATAAAGAGGACTAAAAGCATTTGATTTAGAAGTGCTTTATCTTTCCAGAGAGTGAGGGTGCTTCCTTCAACTTATGTATCAGTCCCCACACCCATAGCCACTATTTCTGTAGGTAAGGGATCATTTAAAGCCACTATTTCTGTAGGTAAGGGATCATTTATCAACTAATAGCATTTGTGTTTCACCTTTAAGTTTCTAGCTCCCTACTGTAATCACATATTGTTCACATTATTTTAAATTGTATGTGTGTGTGTGTGTGTATGTATGTATGTATATATATATATATATATATATATATATATATA
>NW_026000019.1:1561041-1643380 GCF_001458135.2 Marmota marmota marmota
TTTTTTTTTTTTTTTTTTTTTTTTTTGCACAGATGTACTGCAGTGATTTAAGTTGACCTTTGGAAAGGAAACACCAAGCAGGACAGATAATCTAAAGCTAAATGCTTAAATGTGTGTTAGTCCTGTGGAACTTCCCTCCTTTATAAAAAGACTATGAGATTCTGGAATAGTATATTTATCTGTTTGTCTTATTCAAATAAACTCTAGATTGAGTACTTTCAGAAAATGTTTCCAAAGGAGTAAATACTTTAAAAATGCTTCTATAAACAAATATTATTGGTAGAATTTCCTACAGAAAATTGGAATATGCTGCATCTCCTTTACTTGCCACTTTTTGATTATTTATTGTTAATTTTGTGACCATATTTTTGTATAATGTTAAATAACAGAATATTATATGAGAAATATTGAATAAATTTCAGTCAGCTTTCTATAACCCACAATATAAATACTATCGCTTACCTTTTCTTCCTTCATAAAGGCAAATTAACAAAAGTAACAAGATAAAACTTAATTTTTATGAAATCACAATGAAGTTATTTATCTTTAAGTTAAATAATTTTAAAAATAATACATGAGGATACAGAATATTGGGGTTCATTGTAGCATACTGATACATGCGTATAACATACTTTGATCAATTTCATTCCTCAGTACCACCTCCACTTGCTCTCTCTTCTTCCCTCTTCTACCCTATTGTTCACCCTTGTATTTTCATGAGATTTGTTTTTTTCCTTTTTTCTCTCTAGCTTCCACATATGAGGAAAACATATGAACCTACACTTTCTGAGTTTAGCTTATTTTGCTTAACATGATGCTCTCCAGTTTCATCCATTGTCCTGCAAATGTCATAATTGCTCATCTTTATAGCTAAATAAAGATCCATTGTGTATATATACCAAGTTTTCTTTATTCATTCATCTGTGGATATACATATAGCCTTGTTCCATAACTCGATTATTATTAATTGTATTGCTATAACATGTACACATGCATTACTATATATAAGTATGTTGACTTTGGTTCTGTTGTAATATTTTCTATAAACCAAAGGACATCAAAATATTTGGTCAAATTCTGATTATCTGTCCTTTTTTTCCCTCCTACTTCAGCTTAAAAAATCCTTTCCAGATTGATATAGAAAACACTGTTATGACTTCCATGAAAGAATAGGTCCATTGACTAACTGGTTGCTTTTATATAATACTCCTTGGGAGATTATGCATTGGTCTTGATTGCTGACTAAATGGGTCGTCAGAATTATCAACTTCTAATCAACTCTCATGAAATTAAGTTTTTGAAAATAAAAATAGCTTCCATCATTACTACTATTACAAAGTCACTAAAGAAAACTTGGATTGACTTGGGGAGAAGCATAATAACTTCATAGCATAAATTATGTTTTTACCTAATTAAGAAAGGTCGCTGCAGAAGGGTTTTAGATGAAGTTAATGTGAGGAAAATACCTTCACACTCAGTACTCTGAAAGTTATATCAAATAGCTTTCTCCATCTACTTTTGAAAGAAAATTATCCAATATTCATTAAATTTCTGTCCATCCATTTGTTCAAATAGTACCATTAGCTGCTCTTTGTATATTGCATTGGTCTCTGTTTTCTAGAAAAAGAAATCTGTCTTTTCAGGAAAAGTGGGCACAAATATGTACAGTTAAGCATTGCTCACAAGTCTTTTATACCCCTGTTCTCACGCAACTCAAGCTCTGAGTTTATTTGTAACACCAAAAACATTCAATCCATGCTTATAGAGACATATTATACACATGTAAATTAGATAGTCAATCTTGATTGGGATTCAATGCCAAACCTGAGCTAATTCCAAAAAAGATAATATTTTCCTCTTACCCAGAATACAGATTTGCTCCAAAATCTAAGGAACCTCTAGTGCTATTAAGAAAGCATATAGGCTCTATGATGCATTCCAAGCAGAAACCTTTACTTCAAGCATTACTTAACTAAATGTGTCATAATCTCCAAATAACAGATCTGTTTTCAGCATGACTGTAAAAATACTGACAGTCTTCTGAGTTATTCAGTTAGAATATCAGAATTTTACAATCAAATTTGATGTATATTCCTTCCAAAATTCAAAGAGGCTCAAAAGTAAACTGATTTTTATTTGACTTAGAAAAAAAAAATCATGACATAACTAAAATCAAGAAAAATACTGAGTAACAGGCTCCTCAATGTACACGATAGAGTCTTTCTCCTATACTGTTGTATGTTATATCTTAATGAAACATTCATGGTACCTGAGATAAAGTGCTAACATAGCCCTATGAGAATGACACCATTAATGTAGTTGGTCAATGTGCTTTCTGGTGCAATTCTGAAATGATCACTGCCTCTTCAGTTTAATTTATATCTCAGATATAATATGACTTGTAATATTCATGTGGTAATACAGTAAAATGATATGGTTGTTGATGCCATATGAAAGCAAATTTCTTCCAGTATTTTCTGCATTTTGGAATAAAGAACAACATAGTTGCTGTCATATCAAAATATTCAAATAACAGAAGTGGTGATGTTTGTTTTATTAATATACACTTCTGACACTTCTTTAATTAAACTTAAACTATTTCAGACTATAAGATCCAAATGTTTTCTGTGAAGACCAAAATTTTAGTTAGTTTTTGAGGCCCATCCTGCATTTTTTAAGATTTTTATAGTGATATCACCTCTTTTCTTTTTCACCAGTGATGATGTTGGTCTTTACTTTATACAAGGTATATATTTTGCAAACTTGTTTATGTTGCATCCATAAATGTGCTAGTTGAGCATTCTACATTTGAGAAGTATATCTAACCATTTCCAAAGCTGGGGAAATTCCCAAAGAATTAGGTAATAAGACAGAATCAACTGTAAGACAGAATCAACTGTAAGACAGAATCCAGTCTAAGTAATATATATCTAAATTATAAATAAAGCCTCCGTTCTGACCAGTGGGCAAATGGTAGTTGGTGTTCTCAGAGATTAACATTAGATGGCACCTAGGGTCTAATTATCCCTAAAATAACTGGGTGCATCCATTTTCAGAATACATTATCCTAAAAAAAATGGCTATATATTTCTTTGGAAATGTTTGGGAAGAGACTTATAGTGATACTTTGAAATGATTGCTACGTCTTTCCTCAAGTGTACATGTTGTCCCTCATTTTACATTCTAAAGTAGCTGAGTGTCTAAATTGACTGGTTCTGATAATTAGGTCTCAGGCATTTACTATCATGATGAGTCAAGTTGACTTCTTGGCCTGCGTCACACTAGAATTCCAACATGCTTCATTGAAATCTATAAACTTATTTCAAATGCAGCATTTCATACCTTTATTCTCAACCACTACAGGAAATTAAAAAGAAATGTATATGTTGTATACATGCTCACAATATTTTACTCCATATTTTGGGTTTTGGTAGGTGATATGTATGTAGGTCATATATGCTATACTCTAATGCTCATGTTTCTATATTCCTTATTTTGGATTCTATCCCGGAATTTCTGAAATTCTAGTTTTCTTTACCATAGGGTTTTGAGTCTTATTTTTTCAGTTAAGGAAATAAGCAATTTATCTGGAACCACTCTCAGATACTCCACGTAGTTTCTTAAAATACAAGCTTTCTGGTAGGTAACTCCAAATCAGTAAATACAGCTTTTCAATAATGATTTTTTTCTTCTTTATATCATTCCTTCATAATCAATTCCAAATATATTTACAAAAGTTTTTACTGAAAAAATTGGCACAGCATTTTAATACTTTAGTAGACATTTTACTCCTTTGTTTAAGTTATTTGGGGATATAATTTTAATTTTAGTTCTAAGGGTTTCAGAGCTGTGACATGAAAGTAGCATATTTCTTGTAGCATAAGCAACATACATGAGAACTTTCAAGGATGATAAGGGGTCAAAAAGAGATGCTGCTGTTGGCTGTGAACGTTGAGAGGGGTTGTTACAGTCTTGGTGTTTGGAAATCACATTCCTCTGAAATGTTACCTCTCAGGATCTTGGTTTCCTATTCTTGCACAATCATCTCTATGATACATATGTCTATGTATGTGTGTGTGTGTGTGTGTCTATACACACACAAAATCTTGAAGTTAGGTATGATAACTGGGATTATAGGTGTGGTCCATTCTGGCTGAATATATCCTTCCATATTTACCCCCAAATATTAAGATTTTGGTCAAAGCAACACACACAATGAAATTAACATCAAAAGAGGGAAATCTTGATAATTTAGAATAAATGGTCAATAGAGAGTGATTAAACCCCAGTGAAGAATATGCTTAAAAACATGGATACAAGGCAAACTTTGTAGATTCACTGGACAAACTGCAGTTAAAGCCTGACATTCCACTAATCATCTATATGTTGTAGGGATATTTTAGAACCTCTCTGTGTCTTTACCTATAATATGAAAATAATAACAATTACCACTTAAAGATGTTATGAGTATCCAAATATGTCAAATATGTAAAGATGTTATGGGTATTCAAATATTTGATGCCTTGTTACACTGTAAATGCTTAAAAATATTAGCTATGTTTTCTAAGAAAACTTTAGGTATAGGGCTGTGAGGGATAATTCTATGTATCCACAGATTGGAAGTACAGAAGGCCTCAGACCTCCAATGAGGTTATTTGCATTGTCTGGTTTGCAGAGGGATACCACATGTAAAATGGAATATTGAATGACCATGACTAACACCTCACTGAGAAACAAGAAACTAGGCTATCCATCAACAAAATGTTACTGAACAATAAAACCAACAATACTTTTACTCTTCTGATATGGGTTTCTGCCTCAACCTGCCCAGCCATTAATTCAGGTACCAAAATGGTCATAAGGGGGATGAAGAAAGATAAACAGATGTATAAATAGAGAGAAATCTAGTGCTCAGTGGTTCACTAAAATCCCTGGTAGGGAGACAGTGACCCAGAACAAGCTCAGCACGTTTATTTTATTGGTTGTTATCATCAAAAGCGTTATTGTGAGAAAGTTTTTTCAGAACCAAATTCATAGGTGTGAGTAGTCCAATTATGATTATTAGCGTGCATCCATAACTTTCTACCCCCAGGGAGCTGGTGTCTGAACCTCAAGGTCAAGAACTGATAGTTCTAAGGCTGGCACAGAACCTCCTATTGAACAAGAGTGTCACCATAGCAATTAGGCAATCTTTAATCAGTACCTTCATGCTATAAGTTCCAAGGGGAGGTGATGCCTCTGTCACAAGACAGCTCAAGGACCCCAATTTGGTCCCTGATCCTGATAGGATTCAAATCCCTACTACCCAACTTTGTTTTTGTTTTAGAAAGCCTTTAATTCACCTTCCACTTTTGATGTATAATTTCAGTGGATACAGAATCTTAGATTGATGATTATTTTCCTTCAGTTTTTAAATGTATTGCTCCATTCTATTTCTGCTGAAATAATTTCTAGAAAAAAAGTCCAGTACAATTCTCATAGTTGTACTTTAATAGGTAAAATGCTTTTTTTTCTCTACCTTCTTAAAATATTTTCTCTTTTTAACTTACTTTTCTGCAATTTTAATATTAAATGTTGTTTGGGTCAGATGTTTCACCACTGTGACCAAACGACCTGACAATGTGGGGTTCACAGGTGATGTAGAGGGCTATGAATTGGCTCTTCCTCCACATGACTCCCAGGGAGTCTGGGTTGTAGTCTTCCAATGTAGACCAGCAATTGCTGGGCCTTGGAGGTATACTAATTTAAAATCTAAAAACCAATTGACATTCAGCAAAGGGCCTAACATTTCTTCACTGTGGTGTTGGTGGATCATTTTGGAATATCTTGCTTTGTTTGGGGCAATTTGTTTCCTTACATTTTCATGGTGTTTGTATGTCTACTTATCTAACAGTATGGATCTGAGGAAGTAGGGTTTCTATCCTGTAGACTTATAGGTCCCTGAAGGTTTCTAGTACCTCATGGGGGAGACAAATAATAACAACATCCAATGCAAAGGGTATTTAGGATTAACATAAACTAAACTAGTTCCTGCTATGACATGTATAATGTTGTTATGATAAACACAAATGATATGATCAGTTATTTCCTACAATAAAAACAGTAAGTTTGCAAAAAGGTTTACAATTTTGAATGGTGGACAGGGAGAGACCAGAACTAATGTAGGATGCGATGATTATGAGGGAGGAGGAGAGGCGATAGAAGTAAAAAATTAAAGTTTGAAAGAGAGAGCAATAGAGATAGGCTGTTAGCACAAGAAAAGAGAGAAATAATCAAGGCAAATATATAAGAGAAAAATATATATAAAGTTAAAAAATTAAAAAGTATACAAAACAAAACTGAAATATACTGATCAAACATCCTATTTCTCAAAAAAACTGATCCATGAAAAATAACTGGTTTCAAAAATGTGGAAATGAGAAAAAAAATCAAATATGAATATGTATAAATAAGATCACAATTAAACAGAGAAAAGAAAAAAGGGAGGAAAAGATCTCCCTGAAAAATTAAAAAACTGTTTCCATTGGAGTTCAAAAGATTCTCAACTTCCCTTCTCAGCAGTGTTAGGTGGGGTTGTCTAGAGAATGATGCTCTCTACACCTTAGGGTAGAATTAATAGAATGAGAGAGGAAATCTCATAGGTAGAATTCCTAGAGGTGGGGTTTAGGCTTAGGTATGCTACAGGCTCTTTGCTATCTGTCTGCTTTCTTGGTTTCATGCCATGGAGCAGCCAGGAAAACAGCCTTCTCTGTTGTGCCATCTTGAAAACCCTCACACTTCAGGATTCTTAAATCTCAAGCTACCTAACACTTGGCTTCCAGAAATTTTCTAACTAAAGTGTTGCCAACAATATTGGCTCTAAGCAAAGGTGTCTAATCCTGGGCTTCTATTCCTGATAAACAGATTTTCTTTACCTTTCTGTATGGCCTTCCAGTTTTCAGTGAAGCAGTTTTTTCCTGTGACCTTAACTTTCTAGTCGATCTAAGAAAAACTATTTTCCTTCAACATATTTTTTCCTTGTTGAGAGGATAGAGTGGTGATTTCCAGTCTCTTTGTGTGTTGCAATGGTGTTCTTGCATGAGAGCACCAAAGCATTTCTATACTGAGAAGATTGGTAATTTGAATCATGGTTTTTCTGATTGCCTTGTGCTACATTTGTGCTGGGAACTTCCTGTGTGAAGGTACAGGTCAAGATGGCCCAGTTGCTATGGTGACACCAGCCAGAGTAGGATACATGCAAAGGTACGCAGCTGTATTAGTCAAGACCTTGAGCTCAGGCACCAGCTCCCAGGGATAGAGAATCATGAGCGAAAAAATGACCCTAATGTCTTGCCAGTTCTGCATCCTTCAGATTGCCTGCTTTGCTGAAACTTTCCCACACATAACCTTTTGATAAAACCTACATAATAAAAGTGCTGAGCTATCTCTGGGTCAGTCAAACTCCACCAGAGGTTGACTACCTACCTGGCCACAGATTTTTCTATGTATGTGTATCTGTCTTTTCTTCATCCCCCCCATTATCCTTCGTCCAGGTTCTTTCCCTGAATTAACGGCCATGGCTGAGAGATGAGAGACCTTGGCACTATATAGGAAGAAAATTATTCTCAACTAATGACACCAGAACCCTATAAAACCCATAAGGGGTAAAATAGAAACAAAACAAAACAAAACAAAAAACATGACCTTGACCTAATACAATAGAGAATAAAGTGAAGTTGAAATGAACTTAATTTGTCTAAAATTTTCCTAGATGAAACATATAAGAATATGTTTGCAAGGCAAGAATATTTAAGAACATAGAAAGCAGAGACATGGAAAGTAAAATGGATTAACTGGATCTTATTGAAACTGAAATCTGCTGCTGCTCTTCAAAGGTTGTTTTTTCATAAAATGTATACTATATTTTTTTCTAAAACATGACCAATATATGTCAAGATCTTCAGCTAAAAAGAAGAAAAAAATATGCTAAGCATAAAAGGATGAATCAAATTGTATTAGTTTACAGAATTGTGTGGGAGTCAGAAAAATAAGAATATTTTTTGCTAGAAAGAAAGCAATATCCCAAAGGTTTTTCATGGAAGAATTAGTATTTCTCTGACATGCTTCTAACAGTTATTATGTTAATGGCTGTATTTTAGAGTAAAATTAAAGGTATTCTGGAAAACCAAAATACCTCTGTCAAGTGTTTTCCAGATAACTTCTGTTTTAGTCAGCTTTTTCACTGCTGTGACTAAAATGAATTGACGAGAACAAATGTAGAGGAGAAAAAGGTTTATTCAGGGACTAATAGTTTCAGGGTCTCCATCCATAGACAGCAGGCTCCATTCCTTAGGGCTCAGGGTGAGGCTGAACATTACAGTGGGGTGTGGCAGATGGAAACAGTTCACATGATAATCAAGATGCAGAGAAAGAGACTCCACTCTCCAGATACAAAATATATACCCTACAGCCACAACCCCAATGAACCATTTCCTCCAGGCACACCCCACCTGCCTCCAGTCACCACTCAGTTAATCCCATCAGGAATCAATTCACTGATTAGGTTAGGGCTATGACCCAATCATTTCTCCTCCAACCTTTCCTGCATTTTTTCACATGTGAGCTTTTGGGGGACACCTCCCATCCAAACCAAAACACTTTCTATAATTTTTAAGTATTCTTTTTATACATGTGATTGAGCAATTCTGGGGCTAATGTTGATAGTCCAGTCAGAAAAGAATTTGAGTAATTTGGCTTTTAGATTTTCAACCAGTATAGAAATGAGGTCATGCCAAAGGTGCTTAGGAAGTTTCTAAGTTTGTAAGTTATGTTCCCCAGTCCTGGGGATGGAACCCAGGGCCTCCTGTATACTGTGAAAGTAGCTTTACCAGTGAGTCGAGTCCCAGTCTTTATAAACTAAGTTTTGATATCTGCCATATGCAACCCCTTCACCTATTTAGTGTTCTTTTTTTCTTTCTTTTCCATATTCTAAACAACAACAACAAAATCACTAACTGAAACCTACTTTTGCCTACAATGCAATGAGACCTTATAATAACACACTCCTACCTTCTCTCAAATGAGGGCTCTGCAAATATCATCATTCACTGCATTAAATTATGGTTGAAAATTAGTTCTAATTTTGTCCAAATACAGTATTGATAATCAGCAAAATGTCATATAAAAGAAAAGGAGAGATGAATTAAAAATATCTTATGTCCATTTGATTTATAGGTTAGGGTCAATTTTTTGTTTCATAAGTTAATGTGTTTAACTTCTCTTTTGGTTTCCTATTTCAGAGATGTTAAGTATTCAATTTAACTTCTTATTTTTTTATACTCAAAAATTCTATTTTCTCTGAGTTTTATTTTTTTCTCTTAACATAATCATTCTGAATGAATTTTCTAAGCAAATCTTTAATCTCAGTGGCTTGGATATTGGCTGAGTTGATTTAGTTGTTTGATCCTCAGTGACTGTTCAGTATGAGTTGATGTTATCTTCAGTATCTCCTTAGTTATCTGTTCTCATTATTTGATCTGTGTGGTCTTCTAAAGTTCTTTAAATATGGAACATTCCTACTGTCTAAATTTTTCTTCTACTTTATGTGATTAAGAATATATAAATGAAATTTAATAAAATATGATGGATTTCTAAGAATATGTGAATGGTGTTCTTTTTTGCCTTTTGCAAGCAATTTTCCTTTTTTCATAATTTTTCTCTTTAAAAAATATATGTCACACTTCTCTCATGTGTATTTTTCTCTGTAGTGGGTAAGGGAAAATATATGTGTATGTATGTGTATATACACACATGTGTGTATATGTGTGTATATATGATATATAATTTTATTTAACATTATATATACATATAATTATTAGTTTGTTCTTTCTATGAATCCTAGTCAAACTGTTTCTGGACCACATTATTTTTAGTTATATTAGGAAAAAATTTCTAGTTTCTGTCTTAAATTTCTTTTTAGTGAAGAATAGAATTACTTATGTTTTGGTATATACCCCACTAGATTTATTTATAAATAAGTAATTTATAAAACATATTTTTATTCAGTTTTCAAAACAATGTCTAAACACTTTCATAGTAATCATATTAAAAGTACCTGGTGAGAGATGTGTTATATATATCTGACTCAGAAAACCTAATCCCTTTCAACCAATTCAACTGGTAGATAATGTAGCAGAAAGGTCCTGTGTTTTCATGAAAATATTAATTTTTCTTCTGGGGATAGAAAAAGGTAGATTTTCTATCCTGCCTCCTTCCCTTTGTGGGAGCATGTGACCAAGTTTGGACCAAAGTACTATGGAGAGAAGTGGTTGTGATCATGACCTTTCTCTCTCTGTCTGTCTGCTAGCCTTCGTGATTAGAATTAAACATATTATGCTAATAGAGATACAAAAGAGAGGGGGCATGGGTTCTTGAATTCATTGCTTATAGAGGAGCCACAAAAGCAAGCATCTGAAAAAGAACATTTCTAGACTTTATTTAAATGAGAATTTAAATTTGTTTTATAGTCACTTTGAATTTTAGGTTTCTTGTCATAGCAAAAGATAGTGTGTATGTGCATGAACATACATGTGTGATGTATGTGTATGTATATATATATATATATATATATATATATATATATATATATATAGAAATACAGAAAGAGGAAAAAAGTAAGAGAGATATGAATCTATGTTTAAGAACTGATTGAAGAAGACAAAAGTCTCCTGAACTATATTGGACAAAAATTGTGTGTTGGATTAATCTATTTTATCTACTAAAAAAGTTGAAAATGTGACATTTTAATCTGAATTACTTGTCAGAAGAGGAAAAATTAAAAAAAAAAAAACTGTGTGTAGAATGTACCTACAGATTGTTATAAGTGGATCCAAATACTCCTACCCTTAAGATTCCTAAAACTGGGGTCCATTTTATTCTCTTTATAATACAGATTTTTAAAATATTAACTTGGTTTATTTTGAATTGATTTTTATTCCTAACACCTAATTTTTCTTACGAGGAAAAGTCAGGATTCTGTTGATGGATCTCTCGCCATCTGTCTACATAACCATTGTGACAGTCCAAATTCTTAGTCACAAGAACAGCTGAATTTGCCTGCTTTCAGCAGACAATGAGTTCATTAAAAGGATAGTGTACCCTTCAGAGAAGGCTGGCAAAGAAGGCCTGAGGCAAAGCAGACAAAAGTGATGCCCTAACCACCACATGGAGCTCGTATGGTAATAAAACACAGCCATTCTCACCAGGCACTAAAAACTGCATTTTGTACCATTGTCAAACTGGGCTGGAAACTGAAGTTCATGGCAACAGTGAACAGAACTACCTCTGGAAGATGTGCTAAACTCCATATTTCTGTTTACTCAGAGTCTACAGCTTTTATATCTGGAGACTGACCACAAACATTTAAGTTTCTATAATCAAACTACCCTGGTGTCTATTTGGCACATGACTATTAAGGAACAACTTGATGGTAGAAAACTGGTAAAAATACGTGGTTATGTTCGAGCCAATATGGTGTAAGAAGAACTGGCATTTGACACTATATTTTAATGTTTCTTATAAGAAATCCATATTTCCATATTTTCCCTTTTTCCTCTACACTTCCTAAAGGCTAGAACATGTGAAATGAAGAATTCTTTGACTTACCAGAGAAACAGCCAAAAAAACAGGAAGAAAACTTTCACATCCTCTTTAGCTCTAAGTGCCAGAAAGGAAGAGAATGTAGTTTGTAGAAACTTATACTTGAATTCTACATGTAATAGTTTCAGAAAAATGAAATTTGTTAAAGTTCAACGTTGGCTCAAAAAAAGACGCACTCAGGACAGACGTGTTGGCACACTAATCCCAGAGGCTCGGGAGGCTGAGACAAGAAGATTGCAAGTTCAAAGCCAGCCTTAGCAAAAGCGAGGTGCCAAGCAACTCAGTGAGACCATCTCTAAATAAAATACAAAATAGGGCTGGGGATATGGCTCAGTGGTTGAGTGCAGCTGAGTTCAATCCTTGGTTCCCACTGGCCCCCCAAAAACATGCATTTAGAAAAAAAGGTATAAAGAAGAGTAATTCAATCAATTGTTTCTACTTACACAAATTGTTCATAAGTCTCTGGCCTAGGATTTTGTGGAGGTTTTTTAATATTTAATTTTTAATTGTAATTGGACACAATACCTTTATTTTATTTTTTTTTAATTTTTATTGTTGGTTGTTCAAAACATTACATAGTTCTTGATATATCATATTTCACACTTTGATTCAAGTGGGTTATGAACTCCCATTTTTACCCCGTATACAGATTGCAGAATCACATCAGTTACACATCCATTGATTTACATATTGCCATACTAGTGTCTGATATGGCGCTGAGTTTCAAACCCATGACCTTGCATGTGCTAGGTGAGCACTCTACCGCTGAGCCACAATCCCAGCCCAGATTTTGTGTTTTAAACCTTGAGAAAACATTAACATATAATAGTTGGGAATTTCTCAAACGTATAAAAAATCCATATGCCAGAAAAGAAACTTGAAAGCAAATTTCCCTACTAAGTAATCTTTCCTATATATCTGAAACAACATTTGACATTAAATTTAATAAGATTCTAAAATTAAGATTTATACACTTCTTCCTTATTCCTAAACAACATATATGACTAGAAATAATTTTTCTGACATCCTGAATTTTACATACTGATTCTTTTAAAATTATATCATTGTTTCTTATTATTTATCATATAGATATTTCCCATAAATATTTGAGTAAGACTTAGTCCTTCTATTACAGGTATTATTAACCATAAGTATGAAAAGATATTGGCAAAGCTTCATTTTAAGATAACATTTTTACAAAGACATTTGAGCATTTTTGGAGGAAAGTTAGTTGTTTTACCTAACCATTCAGGTCTTGAGTGGTTTTCTTTCACAAGAAGATGACAAAAAGTTTTAGTAAATCAGATTATTTTTCAATTTTTACAAATATAAACATGTATGAATGTTTACAAATATAAAATATAAACTGAATAATTATATTTTCTCTTTTATTGGGAATACTTTTACTATAAGAACACATATCCAAATTGAATTCTTGTCTTTAATGTACTTGAGTCATTTTAATTGCTTTTTTAAAAAAAATTATCAAATGTATGATGTGATAGGAATTTATCAGCATTATAAACCTATTATTTAAAATGTATTTATCAATATTTGTCTAATTTCACAAATGATAGAAACTAATATAAATGAAATAGGGGTTGGGATTTTCATTTGAAACAGAAATCAATATAGGATTGGCTTAAAATATATAATTGTGTCTTTTGTGGAAGTGTCCTGTCCAAGACCAAGATTCATACACATTTTTAGAGAGGAAAAAATAAAGATGTTTTCATGATAACTCTGGCACCACTTCCTTCTTACAGACAGATCTCATGATATATTTAACATAGACATATATTTAATATATACTCATTAATATCTATTCCTGTACACCTATTTATTCAAAGACATTACACAAAGTGCTGAAAATATTGATAGGCAATTGTGAAAATCAGGGATAATCTAGAGTAGCTAAAATAGTATCTAACTAAAAATTGCTTTGTATTTAATTTTTTTGTTATCATTTTCTCATTCTTGAAATCGAGTTTTTGTCCACCCACCAGTTAGGATTTATAACTTTCGAGATTCAACAGTATGTCATGTTTGGTTTTCTTTTCTCTCCTTTTTTAAATCCCTTTTTTTTGTTTGTTTGTTTTTTAGCCTTTATTCCTGACTGAACTGGGAACTCTAAGAAGTAGAGAAATCCTATAGTATCCATGAGGGATTGGCTCCAGCAAAATATATCAAAATCTATGAGTGTTCAATTCTCTCATATAAAATGGTATAATAATCTGTGCACATTCTTCTGTACACTGTTTTATATATAGATTTCCTATTATGCTTATTAAAACAAATATCATATCAATATGTTTTAGTATATAATTTATGGAAAGATGGCAATTAAAAAGTCTGTGCATGTTCAGTCTAGAAGCAACTTTTTTTTCCCTAATCCTCAGTTGGTTCAATAAACAGATATGGGACCCACAGATACAGAGGGTTGCCTGTATATAATAATACAAATAATATATCGATACCATGCACATACCCATATATATCCCAGCCCTATATATTACAGGAACTACATGTATTAACTTTCATAAAAATGTTATAACATAGGTGTTGCCATTATCTTTACTTTTCAGGTTGATATATTATGTCTTGGAAAAGTTAACTTTAAAAATTTTTGTATCTGAAATGTGGTCCAAAATTTTGTATTGTCTTTTTTTCAAAAAGATTGCCCAAATAGAGGCTTAAAGAGCTTATAAAATTCTAGACTATGTTATTAACATATTACCTGGATTCCTTCATATGCTTGAAGTACTTTCTTAGACTCTATACTGAAAATTAAAAATTGTTTATTTACTGTAGGCTTTAATAAACTCCCTAGATAGTAAACATAAAAGGGCAGAAGTTTACCTTCTCCATTGTATTATAATAAATGACTTTCAATAGTGTCAATGCCCATGATTATGCATAACAATATTTATTGAATGAATTGATAAATGGATATGTAATTAAGATATTTAAAAGGAAATGTGATATTGAAAACATTCCACACTCTGTTGCTTTCTGGGTCCAGAAATTTGGTTCAAATGTCAAAAATCACTTGGGTTTAGTGTGCTGAAAATATCAGACTGACTACTAAGTAAGCTGACACTATGAAACTTACACATAAACAATAATGGGTCTACATGGATAACTGCGTGGCTGAGTTGAAATGATTTTATATCATGCTTATTTTTGTTCAAGGTTCTCTTTCTCTTTTTAAAACCAGATGTTAAATTTAATAATATTTCCATTTTAAAAGCAAATAAATATGGATGTCAATATTCTGTAGTAACAAATGATTTCAAGACATTTGGATAGAAATAAAATGAACCATATTCAAATAATTTAAAAACAATATTTCATGAATTACATTGTTACCTTGAACAATTCTAGAATGATAATAGTTTAAAGATGTTCCACACCACATCCTTTGTCAGCTTACATTTTTTTAAATATTCTTTCAACATTATGCATTGAATTTCTGTTTAGGTAGTCAAATTATCTAACTTGAGATTCATTCAGGCACTATTTTATTTATTTTTAACAGAGACAGATGGCTATAAGTTATTAAGTCATTATTCAATGGATCAAATATAAAAAAAAAACTTGTTTTCAAACAGAAATGTCATTATTTTCTGCTTATTTGAGAAGAATATTGAAATGACTTCTTACTGGAACATAGAAATTTGGTATTCCAAGTGAGTAATCCTGTATTTCCAACCAAGATTGACTGTTTCTTTTCTCAATCTTTTTTTTTTTGTGAAGTTCTCTGCTTTGTTCACTCATACTATAATACTGCTCATATATAAATCCATATTTGCACTTAGTCTAGGACCTACTTAAAATAACAAAACACTACTTATACAAATTGAGCACATGTAAATCCTTAATTATTTACAACCTCATTTAAGAGTTTTTCCCTCCCAATTCCATGCTCTTCTATTAGATTGTCATCAACTTCCACCTTACCATTCAGGTCATAAATCTGAAGATCATTAAGCTCTTTAAAACACAATCAATGGTTTTCAACCTACAGCATCTTTCTAAGGAGTGTTTAAAGTGTGTGAAGGCAAATCTCACTGCAACAAACACAAAAGTATAAATAGTTTTCAGCAGACTGAAGCCAGAAACTCTAAAATCCTGAAATGCACAAGATAATAATAAACAAAAAAATGATTCCTCCAAATGTCAATATGACCTATTTTAAAAGCAATGTGCTATCTACGCTGAGTCAATCTAAATTTTTTTCTTTTACTTTTGCAATATTTCTCATATTTGCTTCTTATGTTTGATCCTTAAAACCAGCTTCTATTTCAGAATCCCACAGGCTTTTGCCTGTTCTACTGCAATACTTCCCAAAATGTGTGGTTTACATCCGCTCAGCTATTTAATTAACAATTTTTAAAGGCATTACATGTTTCATGCATTGTTCTTGGCACTGAGAATAGAGTGAAAGCACCTACTTTTAAGTAACCGCATTCTTGAGAATGAAGATAAAATGAAGGAAAAGTAAAAAATAAATGTATATATAAATAATCCAGAAAGTTCAAAGATATAAGATAAAAAATGAAACTATGATGTGGTTGGCAGCAACTGGAGAAATCAAAACAATATTGAATAGGATGGTTGGCAAAGGGAATAGCAATAATATCACATATTAGGTAGGAATTCAGGGACACCAAGATGGTGGAGGCAGGGTAAAAGAAAAATGCCACTGGTGGACAAGACACAGGGACAAGAGTCATCATGTCCCTGTTTATAAAAAGTCCCATTACCATAACAACTACCACTGAAGACTTATCACTCATGATATCTCCTGCCACAGGTTTGGTATTCTAAAACGATCAATAGAGGTAAAGTGGACTGTATTCTAGTTATATTTTCTAAAGCAACCAATGGGGGAAAATTGAACAATATTCTTCTCAGTTATCATAGATAACCAATGGAATCAAATGGGGCAAGGTCTTCAATCCGGTCTGTGTAGGGAAGAGAATGATGCCTCACAGCTCAGCATATGAGATACTAATTTCCATGCATTGGGCCCTTGAGCCTGTCTTTTACTCCTCCCACAACCCCCAC
The DNA here is from genome assembly GCF_001458135.2 of Marmota marmota marmota. NCBI lineage: Eukaryota > Metazoa > Chordata > Mammalia > Rodentia > Sciuridae > Marmota > Marmota marmota. The sequence continues at coordinate 1,577,749 of NW_026000019.1, forward strand.
CACCACCTTATGGAGTGCTACTTTCATTTCCACCTTCCATAAATCGAAACTTTGCCTGTTACTTCTGAGTCTTGCTCAATTCTTTGTTTAGGACATCTAGGACCTTGACCCCAACAGGACATTTCAGCAATGAAAACATATACAAATAATTGTATTAAACAAACAGGAAACTATTTCAGTTGAAGTGAAATGATTAAGTCGGGGGCTAAAATGCAAAAAGGTTGATTAGATGGGCAGAAAGGAGATGTGACCGGCCCTTATGGACAGGATAACCATGAGTCCCATCACACTCAAAGAAGTTCACAATTAATGTTTACCTGTAATTATTAGCAGTGTCCTCTTTTACCCCCAGAAACTTTCACAAAATGTATTATATATTCCTTCTTTTTACAAAAAATACAGAAGATGGTGTATTCGTCAGCTTTTTCCCTGCTGTGACTAAATGGCCTGACAAGAACAATTGTAGAGGTGGCAAAGTTTATTTGGGAACTCACAGTTTCAGAGATTTCAGTCCACAGATGGTCGACTCCATTCCTCCGTGGCTCAAGGTGAGGCAGAACATCATGGTAGATGAGTGTGGCAGCGGGAAGAGGCACACATAATAATCAGATAGCAGAGAGAGACTCTGTTCACTGGATACAAAATATATGCATCAAAGACATGCTCCCAGGGACCCACCTCCTCCAGCCACATCTTACCCACCTTCTGTTGCCAGGGGATTAATTCACTGATTGGATTAAGGTTTTCATATCCAAATCATTTCTCCTCTAAACTTTCTTGCATTAACTCACTCATAATCTTTGGGGGACACCTCACATCCAAAACATAGCAGACAGGCATATACTATATATATGGAGTTAATAACTTTAAGGTTTTTAGGAATGGACTAGCAAGATCTAATTGAAATTTTAAAAAATATACTGATTACTATGGGGCACTTTATTGGTGAGGGATTGGAAAAGGAAAATTGGGAGAAGATGAAAAGATGTAAACTAATTAGAAGCAATTTTCTGCAGACCCAGTGAGAACTAGTAATGTGACAACAAATGAGGAGCTCAGTGAATGTAGGTACAATCTGTAGGTGACAATTACTGTCTACAGTTGTCTACACTCTTCCTCCACTTGAGTCCTGAGGCCAGAATAATGGTATTAGCTTTTCTTGAAATTCAAATAAAGGGCTAAAATATTCTTTGCTCTTTTTCTATTTTATTGGGGTCTTTACATTGGCAGCAGTATAATCTCCAGAAGTTTCAGTTCAGTAGAAAAAAACATGGATACCTTTGTACCATTTGAACTTCATTTCCTTCTACATTCTAATTTTTATTTTATCATTACTAAGGTGGACCTACTATTCTATCGTGGTATAAATCTCAATGCTATAGACCCACTTTCCTTTGTCAGCTCTTCTTACCTGGAGATGCTTAAAGTCTATTCTTCCTTTATCTGACCATTCTTTGGATTTAGATTTTCTGGTGACATCACTGTTCACCAATTCACAAGATCCTCCAGGTTGTTAAATAGCAAGTTGTTAGGGAGAAGAAGTGCTATATTCTACCCCTATTGGAATTCTTGTGTGATAATTATTATGCAATTCTCAGACTTTTAGAATTTTAGTCCTGTACCCTTGTGCTCTAGTGAAATAATATAGGCAGAAACTCTTTTCCTAGTGACTCATTTTGCTGATTATCAGAAATGGCATAATTTTAATTATTTTGAATTCTGAATGGACTTTTCTTTGAATGTCAGCTTATGCTTAAATTAGGCCAATGGTAATTACAAGGTTACACTTTTATGATTTGCAGTTTGACTCAATTCCTCTACCACTCCCCCTCCATCACCTCATCTATAAAAATGTACTTTTTTATGGTCAACATTTCTCTTTTTAAATTTGAAATTCTATTGCCTATCTAGCATTTGGATATTTACTAGGCAAATCTAATGAATATTTGTACAATAAGTATTTGTTCTTAAAATATTCTAAAGTGTTGCTTTGGTATAACTCCTAAATATCAAATTTCATCTTTATTATTGGTATTTCTTCATCAATAAATATATAAATATATATTAATGCAAAGAAGTGACTTTTAGAGCACTATTAGGATGCTGAAATTTTAAACCACAACTATTATATCATGCTTCCTTTGAAATAATCTAGCAATTAATACCTGATTCATTTAATGTATACAATAGCAAAACTTTATTAGCCAGAAATTTACATGGTTGCTTTATTTCTAGGAAATTATACTACTATTCTTCTTATGACTTTTTTATTTATCCTAATATTTTGTTATGTCTTCCTGAAAGCATTTAATTGATCATTGTGTCATCTGTGTGTCTGTGTGTATGTTGTGTGTGTGTGTGTGTGTGTATATATATATATATATTCAACAAAATATTATAGCACCAAAAACCAAAAACTCCAATTATTTATTTCATTACCACTTTTATTAGTATAATCAAGTCAACATGAAAGTTTTACTACTCTACTCAGCATATAAAAATGAAAAAACTGAATATTTTTGGAAATATGTTTACTGGGATGAATGGAGCTGTTTGATTTTGTTTGCTTCCAAATCCTTCCTATATTCCTGAGGATTATTACTTTTGTTACAAGTAATGCTTTGTTTTTATAGGCATAACCTCTGAGAAGCCTTGGTAACATAAAATATTTAATGGAAATAGAAGAAGATTTAATGTTCATACATTCAAGATTTAATGTTCATACATCCAACTATTCAAACTCATTTCAAGTTACAAAGCCATATTTAATTGATTGTTTACTATCATAAAATATGATCAGTGATCTAATAACTGATAACTAGATTAAGCACCTTTTTAATTAGTTGAAATAAAAGGAAAAGAAACTGTCTAACATGCAATATGATCGATTTTTCTGTCATTAGATATATCTACTTGTTCAATTTCTTGAAATTTTGCCAAACTACTAACGAGTCTCATCACATAAGTAATTTTATCTATTATATTTTCATATAAAGAATGATTATTTTATCATGTTTTCAAATCAATAAAAACAAAATGAAAACTATGATGCTACTATGTGTGATAATATAATTTTCAATGAAATGCTCTTTTTAACATCTTAAATATTTTAACTGTCAAAATCATATAATTGCATCCTTATATATATGTTCTATTTATTGAAGTTTTTCATGATATTACAATGTAGCAAAATCAGTACTTATATTCTAGACAATTGGCTAAATCACATTTAATATTTTAAAAAATGTTTGTTTTCATTTTTCAAGATGAATAACATGTTAATACATATTTAAGAAATATTTTAAAAAGAGTACAAATATAAATTATAAAATATACTTTTTTTTTCCATACTGGTGATTGAACTCGGGGCACTCAACCACTGAGCCGCATCCCCAGCTCTATTTTGTATTTTATTTAGAGACAAGGTCTCACTGACTTGCTTAGTACCTCACCATTGCTTAGGATGTCTTTGAACTCAGGATCCTCCTGTCTCAGCCTCCCAAGCCACTAGGATTATAGGCATGCGCCATCATGCCCAGTGTTATAAATCATACTTTTAACATAAACTATTAAACTTAGTAATGGAATGGTCAACATCAGTTTTAGTTAGTATTAATTTGTGCTTGTTCACAATAAATTATAAATATGATGATGAAATAATTATCACCTAAATAGAAATAAATCTAAGATGAAGTTAAAAATTATAATTGTTACTAACATTTACAATGCTCTATATTCAACTCCCAGCATCACAAAAAAATTGTTATTTATGAAGGGTGATGTATAAAGAATAGAATGTATCATGTTCAAGTTACATGATGCAATGTATGCAGAAGTCTGATGTTCATAGTATATTAATCTGCATATTAAACAAGAATATAAAATAAAAACCCACTCATTTTATTTTCATAATCATTTCTTTTTATTAATGAAATATAAAATTATATATTGACAAAATCACATGAAATAACAGCTACTATTCTAAATACAAAATATTTACTATAATGAGAGAAGCACTAAAATTAGAAAAAACTGTAATTGGAAGAAATATTTCATGAAACTTTTTTTTATACCTAATAAATTGCCAGTTTCATTAAAATTTCAACCATTTATAGGAAAGATATCGCATTTTTAAATTTAGTGTATCCAGAAATTTTGATTGTCCTGGAAAGTATATCAGGGACATTTAAAAAATTCAACATTATAGACACGTTTAACTTTTTCTTTTTGGCCACTCTCACATCAAAATAGTGAGTCATAAGAAAACTCGAAACTTTTCTTATCTTTAAGTTCTGCTTAATTTCTTTTGACATTTTAAAAATGTATTATTATAACTGTCTTCCTCTGAAGCCATGTGTGTTTGATAATAACCATTGAATGAAGAGGAAAAAAACAGTTTGATCAACTTTTATATAATAAATTTGAATTTATAATAATGTACATAAGGGCCAAATGCTCTGTTTCTAAAGCCTCATTAATTCAACAAAAAATATATATGAAACCAGGCAGAAATGTTTTATGATATAAAAAATTATAAAGGAGGCTTCAACAAGAAACAATAATTCTAAGAGATACCTCTTTTTTTTTTTTTTTTCAATTCCAGGTACAGTACACCTTGGAGCACACATCACAATAAAATTCAGACAGCAAGAGGATACTCTTCTTTTGTAAAATAGGAGACACTAGATAATTGAATGTGGGTACAGAGAATCTATAGACCTTATTAGGCAATTCTCAGGTGGATTAATTTTAATAAAGAGAACATAAGAAGATTACAACTATAGAAATTAATTTATAACACTATGTATTTTCCTGCCATTAACCTTGGAACAGCTTCTGGTATCACATTTTAAAGACTGGGCTATCAAAAGTTTCAGCTGTCAATTTAACTAAATTGGTCAAAACTTGAATAGGTATTAGCTAGTATATTGTTATATCCCATATTATTATTGAGGTCCAGAGCAGCTGGGAAATATATTGGAAACTTAATTCTTTAGCAGATATCTTATTTCCCACTATAGGTAGTATTTTTGGATTTCCTTACAGAATGTTTGATAATGTTTAATTGAACAGAAGTATGTAAATAAGTATTCACTATATAACAACTACATTTAGTTTTCTTATTCAGTAAATTATTTTGATTATTTATTATATTTATTATATATCAGTCTTTATGTTAGCCCCTAAAGATTAAAAGAAGTCTTCAATTCCTTCCTCAAGTAGTTCATAGTATATTAGCAGAAGATAGATAAGTGGATACTGTTAATGCAGGGTAATGGTTGTTTAAATAAGGCTAGCAGAAAGATCACTGAAATGATACAAATTCCAATTTTCAATTTTTAAAGGCTTTTTGGAGGAAAAAGATACAATTCAGTCTCTGAATTATAAGAATTTGTAGACAAGCAGTTGGAAAATATAAGCAAACTGCTAATGAAATAAAGATTGCATAAGATCACACTGGTGTATTTTATACAGATGTCCCATGTTGTTCTGACTCATTTCAACCTACTTTTTTCAGTAGCAGCTCTTATCCAAAATTATGACATCATCGCAAGCTTCAAAATTCTGTAAGGTTTTTCCTAGTTTCATATTAAATATTGCTTATTTCACTTGATGATCCTCAAAATGATAATTTTCTCTAGGTTATAACATTTTCTTTCTATTGGATATTGTATTATTTATTAGAAATGACCCTTTCTGAATATATATATACACACACACAATATTTCTCATGTGTCCATAAATAAGTTTTGAATATATAATATATTATAATATGTGCTAAGATCCATGGTTGAGTGCTTGGAATCAAAGATGATTAGGAAGACAGTGCAGAGCAACGCTTTTATAAAGAATAAAAGAGTTGTTAACATGAATTTAGTGCCAACCATGTGATAAGAAAACAGTTTTTTTTGTTGTTATATTTTATGTCTTCTTAACAGCATTCCTATGAGGAAAATATTATTAATCATGTGTTTGCTACCTGAGAAAACAGAAACTTTAATAAGAGTTTTAGTTATTTACTCAGAGTCTTGCAAATAGAAAATAGTGGAATTGGAATTCAGAATTATGTTCACCATTATTATTGTGCTAAAATGGACCAACTCTATTGAATTACCTTGAAATGGGTAATGCAGGGGAGAAAAAGTAATTTTCCCTCTACCCTTCTGAGTTCTTAACAGGGATACCTGTAACAAGAGATAGAAAAACAATAAAAATATGAAGAGAAGTTTACCAAAATATATGTTACATACATCAGAGATGCCCATGACATGAGTCATATTCAAAGGGGTGGCTTAGAACTCTGGCTTATACAGTGTCTTCAACAAACACAATTTTAGAGAAGTGACAAGTAAAAGGAAAAGGAACCTGTGTGTATAGGGGTAGCAAATTATGGAAAGACAACTAAATAACAAGCTAATGGCACATGGAGCCAGACAGATTCCTCCTCTGCAGTCTTCAGAATCTACAGTCATATATGTGTCTTGGCTGGTGGAGAGGGGAGGAAGAAGGTCACCATTGAAAATTCATGTCCTGTTTCTGGGCAAATTGGAGCCTCTCTTGTATTTGCACTTTCTCAATTGTTTTTAGCTGAAAATAGTCTCTTTGACAAAATGGCATAATTTGAAGTAGCATATTTCACTACTCTTTGATATTAAATTTTTGTGTATATTAATGTGCTTAAATTTTGATATATTTTATTTCTGTATATATATGATTTATACATATGGAATTTAAAGAAGATATTTAGCATTTAATCTAAGTTCTAACTTCTTAATTGAAATATATAAAGTTGCTTGATTGATTCAAGATAAGAGGACAGTTTATTATAGTGATTTGTATCATATAGTCAGATGCAGGCACATAGAGATGTATATTAGAGGAAACATAATTTTTATCAATTTATTTTAAATATACATCTTTTACATTGCCTTTTTACTCTTGGATAATTTGGAATACACTAAAGTATATAATTGATACTTCTGAAGCTACCCAAGTTTGAAACAAAGACATTTTAAAGCCTGACATAAATGATTTAAAATTTAGTGCAAATCTACAATTACTGGGGATAAAGCCATGAACATCTTTGGCGAAGATTACCTTCACTCGACTTTTTTTCTTCAAATGTAAAGTAAGAACTATAGAAGTTGCTCCCTGCCTAGCTCACAGGATTGACACAAAAGTTAACATGACAATATATTTGCAAAGTATTTTACAAACAATAATATGCTGTGAAATTCTTATTTTCATCTCCACTGTTATGATTAATTATGGAATTTTCAAATGATCAAAGAAATTGATGAGTGTGGACAGACTCAAGATGAGGTATCAAGCTTGCCTTCAAATGATATATGTTAATAGCAGCAATCAGGAGGAAGAGAAAGAGATGCAAGTGATAAGTTAGTTTCATTTTCATTCCTCTATCAGTTAATATAAAAATTAGTCTTAAAGAGAACACTATATTTATTTGGGCAGAATAGACTTTGGAGACTGGATAATTAACAGGCAAAGTCGACAGTTTAAAGATAGCAGTTCTACTACCTTCCAGGAATTATGGATCCCATTCACTACAAATATTTTGTTTTCATGGATAGTGGAATCAGGTGAGGTTTATAATTTTGAAGTTACTGACATAACAATGCAATACTTTGCATAGAATGGGTAAGAAATATGGATTTCTATGGCATAAGAAATAGAAAGAAAGGAAGGGTTGGGGAGAGTTTGAGAAAAGAGAATCCAAAATCTTGGTATGATCAAAAAGTAACTTTTGATAACTGAAATACTTGGGATGGTCTATGGTTAAAAAAAAAAAAAGAAAGAAAGAAATCTCCTTCGCCAAAGATATTCATGCCTTTATCCCCAGAACTTCTAAATAGATTATGTTATGTTGTTATGGGTTATGTTTGCAAATGGATTCAAGTTGCAAATGAAAATAAGATTGTGGGTTGACTGATCTGAAAAAAGGAAGATAATCTTGGATTACCTGGTCAAGTCTAACGGAATCACAAGGGCCCTACCTGGTAAGACTTGAGAGATTCAGAAGCATCAAAAAGAAAGGGATACAAGGAAAGAATGTGACCTTCCCATTAGCTTTGCAAATAGAGAAAGAAGGCCATGAGTGTAGAGGTACAGGGATCCTCTTGAAGCTGGAAACTGCCCTCAGAACATAGCCACCAAAAAAGCAAGAAATGAATTCTGTCAACCACCCAAATGAGCAAGAAAATGCTCACCAAGAGCATCCACAAAGGAATACAAACTGCCCCCAAAACCTTTAATTTAAGCACAATGAAACTCTATAGCAGATTTCTGACCTACAGAGGTACTAAATAATATATTTGTGTTGTTTTAAGTCATTAAGTTTGTTGTAACTTGCTATGGAAGCAATAGAAAGTTAATACTTGGTCTTTTTAATAGAATGAAGAGCACTCTGTAATGTAAGTCTTTCATGCATTTCTCAAATGAAGACTATGAAAAAATAAAAATATAAAAAATTATCACAAATATATATCTCAATATTAAATGCATGCTGTTTATTTTTACCATATTTTAAAATTATTTATTATACAATCAAAACTATCTGAATTGATCCATATCCATTCTTCATATGATGCACATTAATTTACAAAATGAATATTTTTTCACTGAAGAATAAATAAAAACATATTATAGCTATTCAATGAAATACAACATTAGATGATGTTAGACATGATTAGTATTTAAGATGCACAATCACATTTAGAATCTTATAAAACTGTATACATAAATAAATCCTTTGAAATAGTGTAAGAAAATTAGAAATTAAGAAATGAATGATCTTGTTACTAAAAAATTATGATATTTATTTTAAGTATATTAATAAATTTAGCAATGATTCTAGGACAAAATTAAAAATAATACACAATAATCTATTTTCTTAACTAGGCTTACATGAATTTGAGTATTTGATCTTAAAAGGATCACTTCCTTTTTATTATAAGGCACTAACTTTGTATAATTCACTAAAAAAGTGATTTTCTAATTAAAATAACAGCTCAACTCTTCTTGCCACCTTGAGTTTTGTCCGACTTTGTGTTCAAATTCATTTTAGAGGAGTTATGAAAGGTCATTTGCCCACAGACTTCACAGTGTCTCACTTCTAACACAATCCATTGAAGTGAGCATCTTCAAAATTTAATCTTATATTTGAGGTCTCATCAAAAGAAAATGATATCAAATCTTGTCTTATACTTCTTATTAGGACCTTTATTCTCCTGAACATGGGAAAGGGATTGATTCACAGTTGCATCTAACTTCCATCAGTGACAATTCTGGCTTGGTAGATTATGGCCAACAATTTTGTCTTTCTAAAGAAAAATGACACACTGAGTGAAATCGTTTAAAAAGTTAACTACCCTGTCTTCTGATCAGTTGCATGCTTTACCTGACTTAAATATATGGCTAGGTTTTTAAAAACCTACATTATCTTTTAGTTTATCATCTCTTTCTTTTTCTTTTTCTTTTTTTTTTTTTTTGTGGTGTCTTGCTTTCACTTGGAATTAAAAAAAAAACATACTTGTATTATTTCAATCTTAGAAGCAACCAATGAATCTGTGAAGTCTTTTGTTCTTATGAATATTTAAAATCCACATAAGGGAAAAGTTAGGAAGACATAAACTATAAATCAGCATAATCAAGAGTTGTTTCTTTTGCTGGTTATGGAAGTGGGAATGAAAGGTTTTTTAAATATGAATCCTACTTAAGCATATCACTTCCCAAATGGAATAATGATTTAAAGATGTATGTGTGTGTGTGTGTGTGTGTGTATGTGTGTTAGAGTTGAGGGTGATGAATAAAAAAGAAACCTACAAGAAAATTTTTTCAGAAGAAAATTATGGACAGTTTTATTTTTAACTATGTAATTATTAGGCAGAAAAATTAAAGAACAGAAATAAAAACATGTCAAATATATCCTTATTTACATTGGAAATGCAAAGATAGTTTATCTTGATTTCCTAGAGCAAAGCAATTTCTTGGACTATGCTAATTATTGTTTGAATTCAAACATTTCACGGATATTTCCAAAATTCATAGAGTTAAGCATTTCAATAAAGACATAAGGAGTAATGTGGCAAATGTGCATATTGCTTATACTTTTTCTTTTGTTTCCTGTAGAGAATGTCATTTCAAAGGAAACATGAGAAATTGAAGTTTTTTTCAATGAAAATTCTTTGGAGAGAAGCTACTTTACAACATATTAAGTTTCTTACTAAGTTTAAGTACTCTTCTTTGTCAAATTGTAAAAACCAACAATAAAAATGAATTAAAGTAATCATAAAATTCTAAAGATATTATTATAAGTACAAACAGAATTTGAATAAAATCTCAATCATAAAATAAATGCTACATAAATTCACTTGGGTGAGTTTCCAGCATTAATTTTCTTGCAAAATGCCTAAAAAGGAAACTGTAATGAATCATACAGTGTTTTTCTTCTTTACATCTCAAGCATAAATACCATTTGTTAGCATTCCATCTAAAGAATTGAAATTTCAATCATTTAAGTTGTTCAAGACTCTCAAACACTTTAAAAAAAATCAAGCAGAGAAGTATTAGAATCTGAAATGCTTACTCATTTTCTCTTGCAAAGCTCATTGCCAAAATGTTTCCATGGGAACTAAATGCAACTCCTTAAATACAGAATATGTCTTATTTAATTCTCCTATGGTTCCATCTGAGATCAGGTATTATCAGAAAAACAATAACTTGTTTTCCCATAAAATAATACAGTTTGATGTCTTTTGAGTTTAGTTGTTGAATTTTAAATTCACTACTCAGCATTTTTCTTTCTGCTTAAATTATTCTTGAATCAGATGATGAATATTCCACTGCCTTGATATTTACATTGGGATAAATTTCATCCAGAAAAAAATGAAAATGTCAGAATAGTATTTGTGCAAGTCTTTCTTCCCCAACCACTTGTGTGTGAATACCTATGCAAATACATGAATATATACATTAATGCATAGGTATACTTGATACAATTACATGATTTATCATTATAATCTTCAAACATCAAAAAGCTTTGCACAAAGGACCTTGACTGTGACCAACAGTCATGCCATGTAGTTAGAATTGTCCTAAGAAAGTGCTGAACTGCAGGCACATCCATTGTTCTCTTGGAGGGTTCTTTAGCCATAGATCAACACTATATTACTTTAAAAATAGTTACTGTACAAATGCTTTTGTTGTTGAAATCGCATTATATCAGAGAATAAGCAGTCTTAGCTCTCTATGTATATGATAGTGTATAACAAATAGGTGCACACTTAGTAAAATTGCTACTGAATGCAAGTACCGCAGTTGAAGATTTGGAAATCAGGGAAGGTCTCACTAAGAACATGAAATTTAAAGAGTATCTCAAATGAAGAATGCAAGAACATAGAACCTGAGGTGGGGTTATATCTGGTGTGGTCAAGGTGAATTAGAAGTGTGGCGTTAGTGGAGGGAGAGAGTCAAGAGAGGAGGAGAAATAACATTTTGAGAGAAAGACAAGAGATGAGACTATATAAAATTCTATAATGCATGGTACACTCCTTAGATTCTTATTCTACATGTGAGTTCAGTGCTGAAAGAGTTTTCCCAGAATAATGACAAAATGTATGTTTTAGGGAATTAAAAAAATTATTATTATTTTACTTTGGAGAATAGACATACCAAGCATGAATGTCAAGTGTGGAAGCAGGAGACCACTAGGGAGTTAATTACAGTAATAAGTCATTGGCTGTGTAAAGTTATTATTTCCCTACATTCCACATTTGAAACATGAATGATTGAGTCATCTCAAATCCATCAAGCTAGTAAATGTTAAATCTATGACTTGAATACAGTCACCCAGAACTCATACTTTTAGCACTGTATCACCCATTTACTCTAGTAATAGTAAAGATAAAGATGGGGATGGAAAAACTACCACATTTGTGATATGTATTCAGAGACAGGTTAAAGACCTGGGTGCATGGTATATACACATATGTGCTATATGCATGTGGATAAATACTGAAACCTACAGCAGGATTTTTGTTTTCATTATTTGTTTTGTCTGAGTATCCAGACAAAAGACAATTCCAGTCACTAAGTTGAAATGAACTGGAGACATACCAGGTTTAAGAATTTATATATGTGTGTGAAATGGGAACTATATTGTTAACATATAAAGTTTATGATATCTATAATGTATTCTCATGGAGAAATTGAAAGGTTTTTATGTCTGACAACTAAATCAGAGAGAGATAAATTTAAGAACTACAAACACATACCTTGTTTTCAAATAGATTGAAGACAGAATGAGCGAAAATAGAACGAGGTCCAAACTTTCAAGCATTACAGTCTTTAAGGCTTAAGTAAAGGGAAGAACCAAAGGGAGATTACGAAAGACTTTGTCAATAGGATCAGTAAGACAACCTAGAATCCACGTTAAGAAAATGCATCAAGAATGAGGAATCAACTATGTCAAAACCAGCTGAGAGACTGAGAAAGGTAAACATGAGAATTGACAACTGGATTTTCACTAGACAGAAAGAGCACTTACTAGTTGAATTTTCAGGATAAAACTCAAATGAGAATGTGCATATAGACTATGACAGTAGTATAGAATGGTGTAATGTAAGTGGGATATCTGGTTGAAGGACTTTTTAGATATTTAAAGGATCTAGTAGAAATGAATAAATAAATAGCAGTAAATAATATAATTGTAACATCAATGCCTTTGGGAATGAATAGGAGATTAAAATAACTTTCCTTTTATGTAACTGTGATATTTTGGCCAGGACTGATTGGTCCAGAGTCTCATATTTAACTCATATGCAGCTTTTTCTGAGCTGGCCTAAAGTATACTAGATATGTAAGTCTAAGAATCTGTTCAGAGAGAGCTTCTAAGAATGTATTGTTATAAGGCTGACTCATAGACAAATAAACCAAAGTGTGTGTGTGTGTGTGTGTGTGTGTGTGTAAAGGAAAAGCTAATAAATCAGAAGGGAGAAAGGAAGATAAACAAAACAGCAATGAGGAAGTTGAGTTACAAGCCTGTCAAACTCTTAACAGTGCTCCTGAGGGTTGGAGATTTTTAGAGCTTTTGTGGTACCCAGCAAATCAATAAAAGGTGATTGGCTTTTTTTTTTTATTATGTCTAAACCTTTGTTGTCTTTTTATCCTACCAAGGAGTCAGCTATCCTGTGAAGGAATCAGAAGATAGTCTCTTCCTTCAAGTTTTAAGACTCTCACTAACAGAGACAAAAACAACAGCAACAAAAAACATTAATTAGTTTTGTGGAAATTCCACATGGGAGCTTTCATTCAAATCAAAATTAAAAAGTAAGTTAAACTAATCCTTTTCATGCTGTCCACTTATATAGTTTTTTTTCCCCAACAATCATTGATTCATTCGTCAAATGTTTATTTTAAAACTACTGTGTTCTAGGAACCAATAGAATCTGAGGAATCCAGCGATGAATGAGATACATGATTATTTGAATTTTTAACTTTCCATCTGGAAGGAAGAAAGTCATTTGAAAGGATAAGCACAAATATAAACTGGAAGCATTATGTTATATTCAAGCATATAACAGTGAGACTGACCCCTGTTTGAAGGAAAGACTACAGTAACATTGAATATCAGATGGATAATGACCATTAAATATATGATGAAGCTGGGAAAAAATATTTTAAGGATTGGATTTGAATGTGTGAAAGTTTTCACACATCAGTTGGAATAATTTAAAAACATCATTAAAAAATTTAGTTGGTGAACAGAGAGCAAGCCCACTGATCAACAGAGGACACAATGACAAGAGCAAATCCAAGAGAAAAGCAAGACAGGATTATTCCAAGGCTTGTAGGTTGTTAAGCATTATTGATATTGCTATTATTGTCATTACTATCATTATTGTCTTATTTCAACCTAAGATCAATGAAGAGGTGTTGAAAAATTTCCATCAAAATAGTTAACATGATTCTTTTCTGTTGTAAAAGAAAACCAGTTTGACTCAGAGTGAAGAATGAATTAAAGAAACAGCTTAGTTTGGCTAAGAGTTTGCCAGTAAACATGGAGAGAAATGAATGGCTTAGAGAAATGTTTAGGCATTAGAAACAACAGGATTTGTTGGTTAAGGTGTTTTGTACTTCAGAAACTGAGAGAATGCTTTTTAAATTTTTTTGTGATTTGCATGTTTTGTGAGATTCCTATGAAATATCCAAGCAAAACAAGTAAAAGAGATAAAGATTTTAGGGATCAGAAAAGAGTTCTGCAGTAGGAAAATAAGTTGTGTCACTATTACTGATTATGAAATATAACATTTTTAAAACAGATTTTCAGATATTAAAATGGAAAAGTATCATTAAAATAGTTTTAATAATTTGGAAGTCCAGATTTCTGTCTAGTATATATAAAATGTACCCAGAAACAAGTAAACATATACAAAGTTGATCAACTAGAATACATCAAAGATATTATTCCTCTCCATATTTGTGGTACTAGGAATTTCAAAGTTATTTTTCTAAAATATGAATAAAATGCAAATAATACAAAGGAAAACCTTTAGATATAAAATTATCAGAGTGGCTTATTCTGCTATTTACTTGCAGGTTTTCTTTCATAAAGCTTTATGCATACAGATGGTCATCCACTTACAATGGTTCATCTTTGATTTTTCAACTTTATAATGGTGTGAAAGTCATACACATTCAATAGAAACCATACTTTGAATTTTGAATGCTGATCTTTTCCTGAGATACTGATAATGCTGTATGAGACTCTCCGTGATGTGAGGGAATGGCAGTCAGCTTCTACTCCCAGTAAACCACCTGATCAAGAGTATATAAAACTGTGTTCTACACTGTTCTGTGTTGCTAAGCTACAATGTAAAGTAAGTGAGGTATATTAAATATATTCTCAACTTACAATTATTCGTAACTTTCCATTGGTTTATCAGGGTAAAATAATGTAAGTTGAGAAGCATCTATATATTTTTCTTTATATGCACACATACATAAACAAATTTAATAAAAATATTGTTCTACAGGAAAATTTATATGCAAACCTTTTGTGTGAATACCCCAAAATTTGATATTAACATGAAATAACAAAATCTTTTTGGTTTTATTATTTATATTGAAAAAATTATAGTGTATCTTGTTTCTGAAAATAGACTACAAGATTTTCATGACTATATGGTAATTATATTTATTTTATTTCCCTTTTATAGACCAATATATAGTGTAGAATCACAAGAAAGATGAAATAAGGATTAGAAAAGGTAAAACTAATAAAACAAAAGAAATCAAAATATTTACTGAAGAAAAACAGAATATGAACATCTAATTACACAAATCATTTAATTTAATACATTTTGAAATTGTTAAATATCTACCTCAGTTTGTCCAGCTAGGTGTATTCTTAACACTAAGAGCCAGAAGATTATACAAAACAAAACAAAACCCCTGTATTTTATAATTTTTACTTAAAATATTTTAAAATATCCTTTTATAAATATTTCTAATAACTTAAAAAATTACTTTGTTATTGATAAGTTGTTGGAATTGACTACACTTATTTTACTCTTTGTTTTTGAGTTTCTAATCTCTGTCTACTCTCTTTGCTTAGAGAAACCCATTAGATGATTTTATTAACTTCCTAATGCCATGGCATCTTTTTATAATACTTTTAAGATTTCTCTTAGAATATATGATATTTAGTTTAACGAAACAAGGGACATTTAAAAATTGCATCAGAATAAAAGTTTAAAAAAGTAAAACTACCATCAAAAATTACATCAACACTATATAATAAAATATAAGCACTCTTTGGGCGGTCCTTTGACAATCTGAGTGCCCTCTGTTTAATTTTTTCCTAAAAGTACAGCATTTTCATGACTATAACTGAAACTTCATATATTCATTGACTTCATGAACAGGATTGTTGTCATTTAAAAGTTCACTTATTGTTGAAATAAACCTCTACAATTTTGTAGTTATTAATACAATTGCAAACGAGGTCTTTAATGTACAGTCCTGCTTTTGAACACATCAAAATAATACTTAGGGGGCTGGGGATGTGGCTCAAGTAGTAGCACACTCACCTGGCATGTGTGTGGCCCAGGTTCGATCCTTAGCACCAAGATGTTGTGTCTGCCAAAAACTTAAAAAATATATACATTAAAAAATAAGCCTCCCCCCTCTCTCTCTTTAAAAAAAAAATACTTGGTTCTTAGATTAATAGCACTCCAGAAATGAGTAGCTGGGTGACAGCAACAGGTAGAGCACTATAGACTATAGCATTGCTGGATCTGCCACCAGATTGGGAGTGTCTCTCCCAGGAACGATGTATGCATGGTTTATTGGCATTCTGAAAGAGGCTGCAATACCTGTCAGCAGAACAGAATGGAAAGCTCAGTCTCAAGGTGGATTCAGATTAATATGCTACCTAATACTGTACATGGGATTTATCTCAAATATAGACATGAAATCACTGACATTAAATATCACCCAAGATATGAGAAGGTCCATACAACATTCAACTTAACCCAGTCATGGTTAAATCATACACAGGTTTATATTTTTGTATTAGAAATTCTCTAAAAACTACTCCCATTGGGAGTATATATTGATGAACTCTTTTGTTTAAATTTCCTTGACTGTAGGTTAAGTTGGGGACCCCGTCATGTGCTATTTTTTTATGGATTATGAATTCTAAGAGTTAACAATGTATCTTGAATATTATTATTGAATTTTTAATCTGACTTTACTGATTTTTATTGCATTTTTGTTATTTATACCAACACCTTATATTTTTCCCCCTAACTATATAGCATCTTTTTGCCATGAACTCTTGGCACAATTCTGTATTGTTACATATGTTTTATAGATATGTGTGTATGGTGGGGAGTAGCATGTGTGATTATTTAACACATTTTTAGCATCTTTTTAAACAAAAATTGCATAAGCTTGTTTGTGCCTCTATAAGTTTTTATATTTTTTTGTTATTTAGACAGGCAATCTATCTGGAATTAACTTTTGTTTGTGATAGGAAGCATACATCCAAAGGTTTTGTTAGTTCACTCAATCGTGTGTCTTGAACTGTGATGAATACATTATTTAAGTATCTTATTAGCAGTTTTTGTCTTTGTATAGACTGAAGTTGAAGGAATTACCTATGCAGTTTCAAATTAATTTTTTTAAAGAAAGGTTTTACATCTATTTTGATTGCAACAGATTTGGGCAGATTCCCCAATCTGCCAATCTCTAGTCAATGGAAATTTTCCAATCCACTTTTCACATTAAAGTGATATTTTGAAGGCCGGCTTGGTGGCGCATGCCTGTTATTCCAGTGGCTCAGGAGGCTGAGACAGGAGAATCGCGAGTTCAAAGCCAGCCTCATCAAAGGCAAGGGGCTAAGCAACTCAAAATAGGGCTGAGGATTGGCTCAGTGGTCAAGTGCCTATGAGTTCAATCACCAGTGCCAAAAAAAGAAAAGAAAAGAAATGATATTTTGAAAATGCAAAATTAATCATAACATGCTTCTAACTCAAAAATTTTTATACTTGATTAATTTGATCATTGTGAAGACAAATAACTGCAAAGTGGTTTTAATGCCTTTTACAGGGATGACCCTTGAGAGCCTTTGTAGCCTCATGTTTAAGTACATAAGGGTCTCATCACTCTATATTTTCTACAGACTTTAGTTATTCTTTTCTCTGCTACTTATGAGCTATACTCTCTTCTACTGCTGAACCGTGGAGCTCTATCATGCAGGGGTATCCAAAGTGGTATCTTTAGTTACTTTGCAATCATTTCCATTATTTCTCCATCTTTTACCACCCTATGTTCTCCATACAGAGGGTGTTAATTTTAGTTTGTCATGTTTTAGTACCAAAGATGACATTTGTTGCACTAGAGCTATTTGGTGAAGTTGTTAAATGGGTAATGAATATAAGTCTGTCACTTGGATTGGTCACAGGGTTAATTTCCGTGAAAACCTGTTTTGGGGCTGGGGTTGTAGCTCAGTGGAAGAGCGCTTGCCTCTCACACGTGAGGCACAGGGTTCAATCTTCAGTACCACATAAAAATAAATAAATAAAAATACAGATATTTTGTTCATCTACAACTAATTTTTTTTTTATTTTAAATGGTATTTTAGCTAACTAAGAAGCACTGTGTTAGTTATTAAAAAAGAATACATGTACATATTATATATATATATATATATGTAAGTGTGTGTGTGAATGAGCTCTGATCATTACTTTAAATGTGCAAAACTCAAAATCTTTTATTTTATTTATTTACTAATTTATTTTGGGTGTTACTGGGAATTGAACTCAGGGGCATTTGGCCACTGAGTCATATCCCAGACCTATTTTGTATTTGATTTAGAGTCAGTTGCTTAGGGTCTTACTAAGTTGCTGAGGCTGGCTTTTAACTCTTAATCCTCCTGCCTCAGCCTCCCAAGCTACTGGGATTACAGCATGGTGCCTGTCAAGATTTGCCATTTAAGTACTGCCAGTATTATATGTTTTGTAGAAAACCATGAATATTTAAGACAAAGAAAATTCTGTATCATTAATACTTACTAGGTTAGTTCCTTTCTCATAAAGATAGTTCAATAGAGAATAAGAAACAAATAAAATATTACTAATTCATGAGCTGTTTAAGAAAAGATCAAGACTATTTGGGCCTACATTTGCTGCTAACTTTGTTTTCAGACTTTTTTTTTTTAATGAAATTCACAGGAATAAAGTCAGTAGCAAAACCATACATAGAATTTTCTTTTTTTAAAAAAAAAGAGAGAGAGAATTTTCAATATTTATTATTATTTTTTTTTTTAGTTTTCGGTGGACACAACATCTTTGTTTGTATGTGGTGCTGAGGATCGAACCCTGGGCCGCACGCATGCCAAGCGAGCGCGCTACTGCTTGAGCCACATCCCCAGCCCCAAGTATTTTCTGATTTGGGAAAGATAAGAACATATTTCAAATAACACAATATTATAAAAAATTCAAATGTTTCAAAAATACAATTTTTTAAATGGATACTTTAAAAAGTATAAAAATGTATTAAAAAGTTAAAAACATGATATGATGAAAATATCTCACAATCTGTTTCTCAGTGTAATAAAAATATATTTAAACATTTAATGAAGCAACCTCTGGCATTTTTACACAATTAAATAAAGTTGCATAAACTTTTCCTAATGGAGCTAAGTATTATAACTCTTCATACACGTAAATGTACATCTATATCTGTGTGTATAGTTGTTAAAGTCTGTAAAAATATTATCTTTGTTTAAATCTCAGCTCAATTCATTGTATCTTTGTGTAAACCATCAACCTTCTTGATTCTAACTACCCAATGTGTAAAATGAAGATAATTCCCTTGCTTTCTAAAACATTGAGGATTATGACTGTAGAACGTGATGCACTTGCACAAGTGCCTGGATACAGATTATTGCCTAGATTTGTACATGTGAATTGTGTATGCATTAATTTTAGATTGTTGAGAGTACTTTCTTTTAGGTCCCTGTAACAATTTCTTGACTAAAAGAAAACTCATAAGCAAAGCTTTTCCACTTGATAGGACTAACACTATAGATGATTGTTCTCTTCACTTGTTGATGTCAGACCCATCACAACTGAGAAAACTCTGAGTTAGTCATTCACCCTTGTACACTGTCGGTGAATATATAAATAAAAATAGTCATTATGGTGGTTTCTCATAAAATTAAAAATAGAACTACCATATGATCCAGCAGTTCTAGCAGTGGGTATATATCCAAGGGAAATAAAACCAGTGTTTCAAAGAAACTTTTGCACACCCAGATTAATTGGAACACTATTCATCATAGCCAAAAAAAAAAAAAAAATGTAAACAGTCTGTCCATCAACTGATGAGTGGATAAAAAGCAATGTGGAAACTATAAATACAACAGATACTACTCAGTCAAAAAAAAATGAAATTCTGTAATTTACAACAACTTCAGTTCATTATGTTAAGTGAAATAAGCCAGGCAACAAGTACAGCATGATCTCACTCGTATAAAATGTCAATCTCATTGAGGTTGAGAGCAGAATGCTGGTTTCCAGAGGTCAGAGACTGAAAGGGTGGTGGGGAAAGATTAATCAAGGGGTGCTAAATTACAGTTAGAAAGGAGCAAGCCGCTCTGGGGTACCGTTACACAGTCCAGAGACTACAGATAACACTTATGTAGCGTGTACTTCAAAAGGTTAAGAAAAAGGATTTTGAAAGTTTTGACCACAAAAAAAAAAGAAGAAAGAAAGAAAATTGTTGGAGAAGATAAGTATGTTTAACCTGGTTTATACATTATGCAGTTATATATGTATTGAATATTACATAGTACCCAGTTAATATGTATACTTTTTATGTATCAGTTAAAAATAAAAATTTTAAAAAGAGAACAAAATAAAGTTACCTGCCCTTGACCTAACTAATAAGGGGAAACATCCAATTTCCAATGAATTGAGATAGTTAAAAAGTGTCTCTGTACTTATTTTATACTTAAATTAGCATTTTATAATCTCATTTAAAATTTTCTAGACCTGTCAACCTAAAATGAAAAAAATATGCATTATGTGTATTTATTAATCTATCACTAATAGTATATTTTCCATCATTCTTCAGTATTGGTTTTTCTTCGAAGAATCCATTTGTGATTTTTTTTCCCAATTGTGAACTTAAAATTAATTTGTATTTTTAATTTTTCCCACTCTCTTCCCCAGACACTAAACAGACTCATAAACTACTGAGACTGTCATTCTTCTTTGGCTACATCTTATGTCTTCATTTTCACATACCCTAAACAATTTCATGTCAAGACTCCTCACCCCTTTTTTCATTCTTGATTCTTAGCCTGCCAAACCTCAGTCCTTATTGGATTTACTCAGTTCTTTTTCCAAGTTGAAATATTTCTCATTAAATCTCTGGATAACTACTTTTGAATAGACCCATGTACTAGGAGCCTTGCATCAGATATAGGAGCTTAATGTGATAAATCCATTCTCTCAAGAGGTTCACAGTTGAATACAGAGATCCTTAACTTGGAGGTAAACACATTTCCTGAAAGTATACATAAAATACTGAATATATAAGTGTTACCGCTGTTGGCGGGTGACGAGCGAGTCCTTGCTTCCCCAATGTTGAAGAATAACACCAAAGAAGCACGCTGAGGCAAGGTCAGAGTAGAAATTAGAAGTTTATTAAAGGACAGCAGAAAAGATTCTCCCGGAGGAAGAAGGGGACCCAAGAGGTGGAATCCGTGGGATTACGGTTGTCTCCCTTTTTTATAGTTCTTTCAGTGATGGAATGTAGGTTGGAAGGCCCCAGGGGTGGGACACAGGTGGGCCAAAGAAGTAATCTGGGCAGGAAGGACTTCATTAACATTCCTTTGGGATGGGCGATCTTCAAATCTGCTGGGGCTGTTCATTAACATTTCTTTGGGATGGACTTTGGGCCTAGGGCTTTTCTCGGATTTCATGAACATTCCATGAGTTGTCCTGTGTTTCCCGGAATTCATTCAACATGGCCTCCATTTTAGATCTTACTGGATATTAGACCCGATTTACCTAACTACACTGACTACCTAACTTTAAATCTGGCTTCATAAGCACTTTCTTTTATCAGGACAAAAGGTATATATGTTTTGTTAAATTTTCTAGTGAGAGATATAGACAAGGAAATAGTCAAACTTTAGTGTGGTGCTATTATTGATGGGGGTAAGAATAAGAAACTAATGAACAATGCCTTGGTAGGATTAAAGAAGGGAAATTCTTGGAAATTTGCTGATTCAGCTACAAGCTACCTAATGCTTCTCAGCAATCCTTTAATTTCCCGCTGACCCTTAGCCACTTTGCTCCTAGGTTCCTGCTATCAAATCATTGTTTTTTTCTCACTTCTTATTTTATTCAGCTTCTTGAAATTTACTGCCAAGTCAAATATTTTGTTGAAAAAATTGAAAAGACTTGTATTTCAGAGTCTGACATATTCTTAAAATAGTAAGAGTTTGAGACCAAATGGAACTAACATTGTTTACCAGGTGCATTAGGTGAGGCTATATAATTCTAGAGAAAAAATGTGCCTAAATAAACAAGCAAACTTCTGGGATAAGAGGAAACACCATCAAGAGAGAGAGAGAAAAAAAATGTTGTGTTTAGTTTGTGCATTTTAATTTCTAATTTATTGAATTTCTATTCTATAATCTCTAAGAGTCTACAACCTGTTAAAATTAGTGGTTGTGAAGGCAAAGTATAGGAGTCTGGGAGCTAATACCCACATCATCCTATTTACTCTTCACACTTTAAAAAGTGCCTACATTATGAACCTGTGCAAACTTGCAGCTAGTAAATTACACACTAAGTTTGGAACCCAGATCTGCTGAATGGTGTTTCCTATGTTCTTCTGTGTATGTCAGGCTGCCTTTAAAGTAATAGATAAGCCACCTTAAGCCCAAATAAGAGCCCTATTCCAAATAGCAAGTTCCGTATCTACCATTGTCCCAGTACTGTTTATGGAATTATTAACTCTCCATTTAAAATACTATATTTACTATATAAAATATTGTTTAAAATTATTTTCTATACTCAGTGTTCACCTAAAGTTTAGTAAATTTATAGTTAATTATTAAAGTTTTATAATGCTTAAAAGCAAAACCAATAAGAAACTAATGAACTAATTAATGTTTGTTTAACTTATTGCAAAGTTACAGTTTTATCAAAGCTATAAATGTTTTAAATTTTCTTTTCTGACTAAGTAGTTGGAACTTGGGCTAAATCAAAATGCTAAGTGTGTCAAAGGATGATTTGTCTAGGTGAAAGATTTTAAATGTGAATATAATCTAATTCTTTATTCTTTCTTATGACCAAAAGACATCATTATCTAGAGTGCTTTAATTGAGCAATAGACATTCAACCTTGACTGATATTCATATTTTCATCCATTCAGTATGTATAACACTATTAAAATTTTTCTATAAGAAGAAAACATTATTATCTAGTTGAAACTACCATAATGTATAAGCATTTTTCTGTAGAAAATATAATCAAGATTATATTCAATTCACAATAACTCCACATGTTGGTATATATTTATATGCCTATGCAAGTGTTACATTATGTTTATATTTTGATAATTTATTGTTTAGGCTATTTTGCTTGCTTTTTGAAATAAGTTCTTTGTCTGCATTTTGTATTAATCTCCCTGAATATTGAAGTGAGGTTCAGTTAAGGTCATTTCTATCCTAGGTCTTTTATTACTTTAAGAAATGCATAACTTGAATATAAAATTGAAAATTCCATAAATATGATTCCATGACTCAACTCAATATTATATATCTACCCACTTTATCTTATAATGCATATGTATTATTTTATGGTAAATATTACTACTATATTCTTATTAATTTGATTTTCTAAATTATCACACACTGCCAATTAAGCATGATAGATACTTTTTAAAAACTGCTATGTTAACCAAAAATTCCCTATTCTTGTGAAAAGAAGGCCTTTACATCAACTGAAATGGCAATATAATACTAAAACCTAAGATAATTTCCCGTATAGTCCAAGAGACCATGGCATTAGAATCTTTGGACACACTAATTTATTGCCACAATATCAAAGAAGGTAAAATTAAGCTTTGGCATTCTTAAACTGGTATTTGTAGTAGGATTCTTAGTTAAAATATTTTAAAGTGCTTGAATGAAAGAAATACACAGAACAAAAAAATACTAATATTGGTTTTCTTTTAAGTCTACTAATCTTAATGGGATAGCATAAGAGAAAAGATCTACATTTAAAATTATTGCATTAATTCCCCCAAATACATATAAATGTTAATTAATATTCTGTTCATATATGCATGCATAAACATATAAAAGTCATTGTATTACATATACAATATATTTGGTATGGCCAAATCAGTTTTTAAACTCAAGAAAAAATATACATAAAATTATTACTTAAATTTCCTCATTATCACAATTACAAGTCACAAAATATCCTCAAAAAATGTTAATAAACCAAAAATAAGAAATTAAAGATGAACGCATGTAGATAAAATACTCAATTAATGTAAACAAGTGTTCTTATAAAATCTATAAAAAGATATAATAAATTAAAGTTATTTTCCCCCACAGCTTCTACTTGTACAAATAAAAAATATACTGTAAAGAAACTCAAAAAAAGGAGACACAGTACAAAGTGCAGGGGAAAGGAAGGTGGCAGAGTGGCTCTTTGTCCAAGGGGCCATGTTTATTTATAACAATAGGTTACATTAGGTCATTAGTACCATAACCACATTATTGTTTATAGTAACAGTAAGGTTGTTTATTCTGCGGTTACATTTCATAGTTAACAATATGCATTGTTAGGAGTTTTATGCAGTTCTCAAGAAGGTCCACTGTCTGAAGTTACTGTGAGGCAGGCAGCCCCAGGAGCACCACAGCTTGGTGAAACATTGTAGTTATCAAGCAAGATCCTTTATTCCCAGGAGTTATGTGCCTAAGATTAAGGTCAAAGCTGATAAAACTCTAGCATGGAGGGCATTACCATAGCAACCAGGCATCCTATGCCTTTGCACAGAAAATTTCCCAGGCACCAAGCATGCCACAGCCATGAGGTAAACAGTGACCTTAATCCCAAGCACAGAACCCCTACAATATACATCCCTTAATTTTTTTGTCCTTTTATCATCTTAGTTCTATGAATTAAATCAAGACCTTCTTAGCTTCATAGTTCTTCCTCTCCCTAAAAATTTCCTTTTTCCCTGTTTTTATGACCTTATAGATATTAACATGTCTAATCCTCACATGTCAAGAAAGTTGAATGTCAACTTTCTTGTCCCCAGTTTGCTCATATTATTCCCTTTAAAAAGGGTTCACAGAAAAGGAAGCAAGAGCTGGTGCCTATTAACCTAAGTAAGAAGATCTTCTTGATTGAATTTAAATGAAGGGACCAGTATCTCATTGCTTAGTTAGATGACTCTTGAACTGCTACCAGAAGGGAACCATGCCATGTTCCCCTAGAGGGGAGAGTAATAAGTTCTAGGGGAAGATAGAGGCTCATTTCTGTGGCTTCTTTTGGAAATGTGAAGGTGTGAGGCAGATAGGAATGCACTGTATATATAGAGAAAAGAGCTTTTAATACAACATACCCACCATTTGAGGGAACAAGAACACATGAGGTAACTGGTGACCCTTCTGCTAGGTTCAAGTTCAAGATATTTTTCTCAAGCGATAAAAGTCTCCCTCAACAGTAATGAGCTTTAGAATGTCCAAATCCACTATTTGCTTTCATATAAATCTCTGTCAACAATTTTTCACAGACTTCTCCTTTTCTTGACTGTATTTGCTCAATAAGAGAGATTAGAGAAGAGATGATCAAGCACATTTGTACCTCTGGCTGTCTGTTTTCCTTAGCTGTGCTCTTGTCATTTGACATGCCCCTTAACTACTCATTGGATGCTGGACTTCTGCATTTCTCCAGGATCTTTACACTGACATTAGCTCAGAATTCTCCTTCCCAGAGAGATGGGCTCAGCCTATCAATCTCTTTCTATGGATTTATCCAATTGCTGGGTGCTGGGTACTGTATTCCTCCTATCCATATCCATCTATATGACCAGGGTTTTGAGATAGTACATGCACAAGTTATTGGCAAAATTTTCTGAAGGGATCAATATCTTACTGCAGATATTCATTAAAAAGTACAAGTGAGAGATTTGCTGGGTCCTCAGATTGATTCTTATTTTTAGGATGTGATTTAAAATTTTTCTCTATGGTTCATCTGTATTTCTTGAGAACTTGATTTGGAAAACAGTCTGAAAATCTGACAGGAATAAACTTTCACAATTTTTTTTCACTCTCTAACTGGCAAGATCAGAAATGCCATGAAAAGTAGACTGTCGCACAGGATATTTTCTACTTCAGCTGGTTTCTGAACTCATGCAGACACATAGTCATACACATGAATACATAAACTCACAAAATCATACTCTCAATAGCTAGCAAGAAAAAATAGAGGCAGGGTTACTTTCAATTATTCTCCAGGCTTTGTCCATATGTTCAAGAAATAAATGATCTAAAAGACAGCACCTGGTAACTTAATTTTTTTTTATTTCTAAAGAGGTTAAAGAAAGTAATTTGGGTGTATTCTATAGTTGCCGTTTAGGTTGCTTACTGCAAGAATATACAAATCAACTTAACTTTTAGATAAAAGCAAATTTACTTTTTAAATATATGGATGCCTATTAAGAAATTCAATTTACTTGCTAATTCAGTTTTCAAAGAATTAAGATATATACATAGAGAGATATTAACATATATACCCACATATTACTTAACTACCGACCTCATTTCCTTTTATTTTTCTCTAGGCACAATTAAGTCTAGATAGCACAGTTCCTATGTTTTATGAAGCATTGAACTGGTAGCATATGAGAGAATCATGACCGTTACTGCTGCTGTTTCTGACAGACTGGGGAGATAATAGGCCAATCTTTTCTCTGGATGACTCCTGCCTGACCAGAGGAGACGAGGTAGGAGAGGAATTGAATCATTTTAAAAGAGGCATTTGTGCAGAATGGAGAGTGAACTATCAATTGAGTTGTGCTTGACAGAAAATGGCACTTTTGTCTTTGGGCATCTTTTTAAGAGTAAGAACAGAGTTATATTTAAAACTTCCTTGATTTTATGCAATGAGCATTGTGTTGTCCCTTGTGTATATCAAAATAAATGGTATATTGGTGTCAGTGTTATTATCATAGATAACTTTATAGAAAATAGGCATTATTGCTGCATTTAAGCTAATTTGTTGGGATTGAGTGTCCTTACATGAAGGTAATATAAATGATAAATCACAGAGACATTTCCATAATACTAAATTTAAAAGACATAGAAAAATTTTGAACTTCCCAAATACTGCTTATAATACATGACAGTTATGTTCTTATTGTAGAAGTTAGTGATATAAACCCAGGTTCCCTTTCTTTTAAAAAACTGCAGAAAATTATTCACACTATGTATATGCCTATTTTTTTCTTATCTATTAAGAATACAAAATAAAAGCTCTTCTATATCTTCTGATTAACCATAAAATAAAGTGAATTACCTATACTGAATTTTAATTTTTTACTCCTTTAAATTTACTTGACTTTATTTAATTCCATTGTCTCAGCTTTCTGTTTTGTGTACGTGTGTTTAATATATCAGATATACAATGTTTCAATAATTTGTAAAATTTAATTTCATTCATGTCAGGAATTATGAACATTGTAGTTAAGAGACACTCAATTGATAACAATTATTTTGTGGTTATAATTTATTTATTTTGGAATGGATTTCAGCTTATGTCTAGTTAATTGTGCTAATCATAGACTAAACTTATGCATAATAAATGATATCATTGGAGTAATGGAAATATTCTTTGTAATAAATACCAACATAAGACTTTAAATCACAAATAATGTGGGAATTAATTCAAATAGATATTCATTGGTCATTAAAATTATTCCTATATTTATGTGCAGGTGTAGTATGGGGACCTCTGTATGTTTTGACACTATGTATTTATAATAAAGTAGAAATATGTTTTTTAATTAATTAATCCTTGTGATGAGCTTGGCTGGTAACTGGAGTCCTATAATATGTCTTTCTCTTGCTCAAAGATACTCAGTAAGTACTTGGAGTTACCAATTTAAGTAATCACAGAAATGGAAGAGTCAGAGGCAGTTCTCAAGAGAATGAGGAGAGTTTCAATCTGAAAATACATTCTCAGAATCCATGAAAAATAAATAATACCTTCTCTTTGTAAAAGCTAGAAACGGTGGCCCTCCTGTGTGGTAAGTCTTCAAAAGTGTTATGCAACTTTTAGAGTCTGAACATCAAGAGCTGGAGTCTTGAAAATAGCTGGAAATGGCAGCTGCCATTAAGAACAGGATGACTGTGACCAGGTATCCTGGTGTCCTGCCTAGAGCAGCAGAGTCTAAAAGAAAAAAAGGATCCATGATGAAGGAATGTGCACTGCAGGAGGCAGCTGTGACTGGATCTTCCCACACCTCCGTTTCCTGGCAGGGAATTTGCTGCAGAGAGGAAAAACATGCACACAGGAGCTATTATAATTTTAGCTAATCCTTACTAGTGTGTGTGGGGGGGACTGTTGAGCTCGATTTTGTATTTTGAGAGAAATGGCTATGGAACTGTCATTATTCTTCCTTTCTTTCCTTCCACCAGTTTCAGGAGGAAAGTTATTGCTTCTCCCTTGAAGATTATCTTGTGCTCTTTGTGACCTATTTTGATTATGATCATTTCCTTTCTGTGTTTCCTTTCAATATAAGAAATTTAAACTCAAACTGCAAACATCATGAAATACTTCATGTTTTCACACAAGCCCTCCATCGATTCATCTCAGAAGCTAGACTGGGAGGTTCTTTCATTTCCTGGTCTTGTTTACTGGATCCTGGTGTTCTGTCAAAGAGATTAAAGCTCACACTAGTTCATGCTGTCTTCTTAATACTGCCTGCCATTCGGTGCATTTCCTTCATATTACTTTCATACTCTAGCAAATGGCTAATTAGTCATTGAAAGCCACTGCTAATGGGATTTTATGTTTTCACACACACACAAAAAAATTTACAAATGGTCAGGGAGAATTAATTGAATAACATCTTAGCATAGAATCTGAGTCCTATAATAACTTTCCAGTTATTACCATGTGTCATCATTTAATTGATAAATAACTATGAATTCTAGTATACCTAGAACTAACCCCTTTATCCTCCAAGTTGAAGATTCAAAATGTATTAGTTCTCACATATTAACAGTCAAAAAATCAAAATTTTACTTTGGCTACAGTGTTCTTTTGCCAAAATGTACTGAAGCTTATCTTTCTTTTCGGTAACAAACAATTTATTAACAAAAATTATACCAATAGGGAGTTTTCAAAACTTTAAAGAACATTTAAAGTCAGAAAGGAAAAGTATAGGATTTGATGTTTTAAAAAGGTTATATAAAAATTTCATATTTCACTCATCAATTGATTTAAATGCTCATACATTTATTCCAGAGCTTACCTCTAAATAAAGTAAGCAGTTATCTTATTTTCATTGTTTTAAATTGTTCTACTTATTCTCTCTTCTATGAAGTTAGAAATTGCAGCCATTAACTGCAAATACTCTACTTTTTAGAGTGATTAAGGAAAGCAATCCATTAATGTCAGAACTAAAAACTGATTTAGTAAAAGAGAAATATGTCAATCAACTGGGACTTCTGACTATGATTGCCATTTATGAGATTTTTTTGTTATACTGTTTACTGAGATATAGAACAAATCATTGAAACTCTTTTAGATTTTGTTTATCTACACACTGTATATATCTGTGAAATGCCAACTAATTATTGTGACAATAACTTCATACTTGGACAGAATTAAACTTTTACATTCATTTTATTAAAAATTCAGATCTGATGACTTATTCTGTGGGATGTTGAGAAGAGATATAAGTGATACAGATATTATTGGTTGACAATAGGTATTAGAAAATATGCACATTTAAAAAGGCAGTATAGCTTAAAGGTTAAAGGCTAGCTTAGCACATTCAAGACCCTGGTTCTGTCAATGCTTAGCAGTGCACGAAAAAAAGAAAGAAAAGAAAATATGCAAAACACTTGGTTAATAGTAAGAACTAAAAAAAAAAAAAAAAAACACACATTACATTCCAGGGTTATCTTTATGTNAATATTGTGTCCACCCTCATCATTACCCTAGATACATGTAATTAATACACAAATGGTGTGAATATACTGTGTGTACAACCTGTGATATGAAAAATTGTGCTCTATATGTGTAATAATGAGTTGTAATACATTCTGCTGTCATATATAACAAATTAGAATAAAAAATTTTAAAAAAATAATTATGTCTACCTAAAACATGAAAAAAAAAAAAAAAACACACACACACACACAATGGTCATACATAAATTCTGAATAGAAAAAATATTTTATATTTTTGACCACAACACAAAACAAAAGCTCTGTAAAAATCAATATTAAATTAGTAAATAGCAAGTTAATTATTTATTATAGAAATGCTAAAACTCAATGTAAGATTTAATAAGCAGGGATTTCTATTTACATTACATGTCTATATTCCCTTTTTCAAAATTCTTAAATATTAAAAGTTCTGATGAAAAAAGTATAATTTTAGTGAAAAGTATTTTTTTCCTCTGATTCATAAAAATATAAAAATTATGCATATATATGTGGTACTATGTAATCGTTCCATACATGATTAGTTTAAACATCTTTCTCCTCAGCATTCATCTTTGTGGTAAAATATTCAAAACCTTTCTTTCAGGTTTTGAAATATACAGTACATTATCATTCTTTTGGATACCCTAATATGCAATAGGAAACCAGAATTTTATACTACTTCTTCCTTCCTATAACTTAGTTCCTGTGCAAAAGCTTTATGTGAATTGGCAAGAGGGAATACAGGGTCTTTATTTTTTCAGTATGGTTACATGAAAGTTTGTTGGAAATATAATAACATTTTATTAATAGTTGTCCCCAAACTTGGAAATATATATTTATTAATTTTATAAAATTTGAAAATTAAATACTGCAAGATATTTTACCTGAGACAGTCTAATAATCAATTATGGACCTGAAAAGAATAGTTTATATAATTCTTGTCCATTTTGTAATGATTAATTTATTTAAAACCAAATAACTACCTATATAATACATAAAAGCACTGGATATAGTACATGTATATTTCCATGTATCCCAATAACCTGGCATTGAATACAAAACTTTGTACCACTTCATATGATGTCTATACCAATTATCTTCCCAAAATGATACTGGTTTATGCTGATGCCCTGGTCCATTGAGCCTCATTTTTCTCAAACATCTCATGAGTTTGGTCACAAATTAAGTATAGTCCTCTCCTCTCACCCTTATCCTTGTCTGCTATAGTAGTCTCCCCACCTTCCCACTCCAGTACTGGGGAAGTCCTACTTTTCTTTCAATCTGTCCTATATCTCAAAAGCATTATAGAATAAACAGGTCATGTGGCTGACACAGTTCGATTCCTAATGTTGATCCATATATTAAAAATAGCCAAAGCCATTTGGTGCTTAAAACATTTTTTAAATGAAGTTGAATGGGAGTTTTAATATATTTTAGCAGTACAATTATGAGCACTCCATGGAATCCTCTTTAATTGGGGCCATAGGCAAGCTTTGGAAAGGGCCATGCAGAGGCAGAAGAAGGATAGAGAAGCAGTGACAACATTCTGTGTCTGAAATGGAACTAATTTCTGGCGTTGTCATGAATAGGGCTGGTCCCCATAATATCTCTTACTCTTTTTTCTGCAGTTTTATTACACCAGGTTTGGCAGTTACATATAGGTAAAATTAATTTTCCTTGTCATTCAACAACCACTTTGTTTCCAAGGCAAGCTCCAAGACATCTTGTCATCTTATGCTTTACTCTTTGTATGTAAACATATGTAGATAAGCTAAGGATTTACTTCTGGGAAGGTAGATATTCAGTGCATGCCAATTTTCCAACCATTTTCATTTCCTTATTTATATAGTTTATTGTAATGGGAAAAGAAAAGACTTTCTTTAGGCAAAATGTCATTTTAATAAGATCATTATGATGATGTAAATATTTTAATTGTATTGCTGGTATTTTTGTTACAGCAAGACAGTCTGTACTGTTAACAATAGAGCAGTTTTGATCATTTCACTCCTTTCTACTTTTTGTTTTATTTTGTTGTTAGGAGAAAATTTAATCCTATACAGAGACCAGATTTCACTAAGCAAACAAAATTATATCCTGTTTTTAGATAAGACAGTTATTGTCTAGAACTTTATAAACTGACCACCCCCTTCCCAAAATAAATTAAAATCAATCTGCCTTTGGCAAATATCTGCTGTTTACTTCTGCTCTATTTCAACCTGATCAAGTGTAACAGATGTATTGCTAATATGGTTCTGGAGATGTGCCCTTAACAGATTTGTGTGAACAGATGAGCAGTCAGAGAAAGTTTAGAAATTACATAATCAACAATATCTTCATGACCTTTAGAAACATCATTTATGGATTAAATCATCACTTCTATGTCTTCTTATGAATTTAGTACAAAACAACTGTATGCATATATGAAGTTACCTTCGATTAGCTCAAACAAATAGAAAAGAGGTTTTAAACTGAATTATTTCTTTGATTTTTGATGAAAAAAAATTTTCTTTACCTAACTTCTACCAAAGAACTTTTATATTGATATGATATTAACTTCTAAAATCTAAATATCATGTGCTTTTTAACATTCATCCACTTGTGACAAATGAAAAATTCTTTAGAGGAAACATGTTTTAATATATAAAAATACTCTTTAAAATTTATTACTAAATTATAAGTTTTTACTTCTTTTTAGAAAACATAGGGCACCAAAATGTTTCTTTTTTAATGGCTTTTATTTTGTTGTACAAATTTTTCTCTTTGTGTTACATTCCCATATCAGAGCTAAGTCAACTGTACGTAAATAATTTGAAGAGTGAATTCAAATGCTTGTTCAGTCTGAAAGCTGCATGCATTTACAGAAGAAGGTACAAGCTGCAGTAGAAAAAATAACCTTGGAAATTGTCTCCTATGTTTGCTAATTCAATATGATTAGCTAAATCAAATAACCACTATCACAAGTTTTCAATTTCGGTTTAACATAAAAATACTAAGAGATATTTGTATAATTGACAGTTTTCAGATATTGATTTGCCTGACATTACCTTTATCTCTGGATTTTGAAATATTCTCTAATAATAAAGTAAAAGAAGAAAAAGGACTTAACTCTAAAACTTTGTAAGTGGCAAATCATATAAACAACATTTTTAAACTAAAAAAATGTTCTTATAAAAGAATAGTAATGTAGTTTAACACATAAATGCTTATAATTTGAATCAGGCTATCTGCTCTTTTCTAAGTAGTTAGTACATTGAAAGTGACATTTTGTCTTCTCACTTCACATTTTCATTATGCAAATAAACATAGGGAAGGGTAAATGCATAATATATTTTAAAACACATTTGAAACATTTTGACATATAGTGTTATGCCATTAATTCTAAGCAATGATTTAGTGTAGGGTCTAATTTGACTCTTTCTAGTTCAGACTATATAATTCTCTATATTATTTAATAGTAACTACAGCTTATTTGGAAAAATTTTAGCTTTTGATAAATAAAGTTATTTTTATTGTAATTATATTTTAATTTTAGGAACACATGATATTAATAGAAACTTAGAGCACAAATATAATACAAACAGTACTCCTAAATAGAGAATTTTGATCAATAAATTATCAATAAATATTGATGAAAGGAAAGCTCATCAGATTTACTTTTTTTTTTCTTTTGAGACAGTCTTGCTAAATTGCTTTGGCCTTACTAAGTTGCTGAGGCTGGCTTTGAACTCCCTAGTTTCCTACTTCAGCCTCTACATCTACTGGGATCACAGGTTTGTGCTGCCACGCCCAGCTAGATTTACTTTCAATAACTAAGATGATATTAACTTAAAATCACATCAATAAATATAAAAGCATGACCATGATTGAGCTTAATTAAGACTAGCAATCTCACAAATTGGCAATTCTCTATACTCAACCACTCATCTAAAATCTATATTTGTTCAGATGAAAATGGTAAAATTTGCATATTAAGTTCAAACTTTTCACCCTAATTTTAGGCCTTCCAATGTAAAGAACATTGGTTTTAAAAAAATAGTTGCAAAGTTCACCTTAGTTTCATATTCAAAACTGCTGATGAAGTCACACAAATACATAAGACAAATATTCATTACCAATATGAAAATAAGTTATTCCAACAGCGAGTTTCTTATCTATCAAGGGTTTAAATAAAGTGTTTCTTTATTTCCTTAAAACTAATAATAGCAGAAAATGTATAACTTCTCATTCACTTTAAAAATACTGTAAAAGAGTTTGTGTTAATTTTTCAATGCCCCTTAAATATTTTACAAATGAATATAAAGAGACATTATTGATACAGACATCTGTATCAGATTAATGTTAATAAGTATTTTGTTATGTTCTTGATGTACTTTGTGGTTTCAGATGGATAAATTATTTTCTGACATCCACACCAATGTGTAATTCAAGGACAAATTTAACCAATGATCATTAACATAAACTGATAGCTTCTAACAATCATTGCAACATTGTCTCACTTAGAAAAATGCTTTTTTCCCCTTTTTTATTTTCTCTTTGTACTGAGGATTTAATCTAGCACAATTTACCACTGAGACACATCCACACCCTTTTTATTTATTTTAAAATAAAAAACTCATGGTCTGATGAAGTTGCTTAGAGACTCACCTAATTGCTGAGAATGCCCTTGAACTTGCAATCCTCCTGCCTTAGTCTCCCTGGCCCCTGGGATCACAGGTATGAGTCACCACTCATATTATAAAAGTTGTTTTCAAATGTAGCATTTAAGTAGATACTGCATATGTCTGGTAATTTTTTTTTCTATTTTTAGGTACCAGGTTTGAACATGGGCCCTCAAACACTGATCCACATCCCCAGCACTAATTCCTATTTGATACAGGGTTTCACTGAGTTGCTTAGCACCTCACTTTTGCTGAGGCTGGGTTTGAACTTAACAATCCTCCTGCCTAAGCCTTCAGAGCTGTTGGGATTACAGGCATGCACCACTGTACCCAGCTCTGGTATTTTTATTAAAAATTAATTATATATCAAATGGTTAACTGGCTCATATACAAAGCTAAGAGTAATTTTGTATGGGAAAAATCAATATTTTTCACATCAAGTAATTTAACAAAAATAATATATATTTGTATTGAGAAGCACAGGATGTACATGATAGGTGTAATTTAATGTTTAATACTCAAAATCTGGCATTTTGCCTTTTTTATATTTGATCCCCCTTATTATCTCTCACTGTTACTTAAAATTCCAAAGTTTAAAAATATCTCCAGTCACTCATTTGACAATTCTACTTATTAAGAATTCTATTTTAACACATTCTTAACTGATTGTATGTCTAGAGCTTTGAATATCCTTGATAATGGTAAATTCAGTATGTTAAAGGCAAATTATATCTATTTATATGATAAAATAAACATTCAGTAAGGGTATGGAGTTGAATAAAATAATTAACTATTAATAAGTAGATAATCTATGAGGATACTAATCTATGAAAAAGAGGGAACTATTTCACTAAAAAACTTAAATATTAAAAGAGTGATAATCTGATATTCTCTCTTGATCTATTGATCTTACAGAATTTATTTAATAGAAATCTAGGTTCATGGAATCTAGTAAACTAAATTGAGTTAACAGAGATTTCAAATACTTCCCTATCTTGTCTTTAAGTAGGTGATTGATAATTCTCTGAAAAAGCAAGAGTTTGTAGTTACCAAGCCAGTTAGAATAATAATATCATTAATGTTCTAATTAATTATCACTCAAAACAGTCTTACAGGAATTTTATTTTTTCATAGAAATGTGGGAAAACCAGGTAGGTAGATTGCAATTATGGAACCCATGGGATGAAAAACTTTCATACTGAAATAGGGCAAGGGAAAAGAGATTTTTAATGTAGTTAAGCATCAGTAATCCCAATGTAACAATAAGTATTTTTATTACTCTCTTAATACTCTTCTACTATTGACTGCATGCTTAAAGCTGAAAGAGTCTGGAGAGGTTACAGTTATCAACCAGGGAGTGTCTCACAGAAAACTGGAAAGTGAAGAGAACTTTGCTATAATTATTTATATATAATCATTGCAATATTGTTTGTAACAATGATCAATGTGAAAGAAACTAATTACCCAAAGATAAGTAATTGGCAATATAAAAAATGACATCTATCTACATTAATCAATATGGATGAAGATCTAAAAATCTATTAATAAAAATAGAAATTAAGAGTGAGTTCAGAGCAAAATTCCATTGATATACTAATGTGTACATGAAAACATCGGAAATTTAGAGGAGGTTATACAAGGAGAGGCTTAAAGTGGGTTTTACTGGGTG
Source organism: Marmota marmota marmota (assembly GCF_001458135.2). Taxonomy (NCBI): domain Eukaryota; kingdom Metazoa; phylum Chordata; class Mammalia; order Rodentia; family Sciuridae; genus Marmota; species Marmota marmota. Next base: position 1,613,858 of record NW_026000019.1, read on the forward strand.
GGCAGCCAAGCAACGGGGATGGGGAAATGTGTTAAGATTAAATGAACAGTTTCAATTGTATATGTTTCTGCACTGATTAAATTATTTTTCATTTAAATAGTTTTGTTTTATAAATAAAAGTAGATATGTTAAAGAAAAATCATTGCTGTATGTGCATAGGGAGGTAATGTATAGACAGGAAGTAGAACCAATGGAGAGACAATGCAATCACTCAATATTGACAGTAAGTTATAATTATATAAAATGATTTTATATATAATCATAATCATTTTATTATTACTGATAATATTATAGTGACACTTTGACTTCTATAACTACATAAAATTATTTACCCAAATCAAACAATTCTTAGAACAGAGATACAACATATTAAAATTTCTGGGACATTATGAAGGACATTTATAACACTATATTCCTACTAAAGAGAGAAAAAAAATCCCAGATATAATGTTATACTTCAAGACTCTAGAAAAGCAAGAATGAACTAATGTCACCGTCAGTAGAAGGGAAAATTGAGATCAGAACCAAAATAATGATATGAGAAATTTAAAAAATGGATCAATGAAACAAAGAATAGGTTCTTAAAAAAGTTAAACGAGATTTATAAACTCCTAAACAAACAAACCAAAATAAAGAGAGAAGGCCCAAATAAACAAAATAAGAGGTGAAAAAGAAGATATCATCATAGAAAGTTCTGAAACCCAGAAGATCATTAAAGATGACTTTTGAAATTTATGCTGTAATAAACTGGAAAATCTAGAAGATAGTGAAAAATTTCTATACACATATTAACGGTGCAAATTAAAACAAGAGAATATAGAAGACCTAAGTAGACCAATAGAAAGCAGTGAATTTGAAGCACCAATTAAAAGCCTTCCAACAAAGTAAAGCCCAGGAGATGATTTCCAGTTGCGCTCTGCCAGATTTTTAAAGAAGAACTGATGCCAGTTATTATTATGCCATGAAATAAGAAGGGAAGGAAAACTGCAAAACTCATCAGACAAAGTCTAATCAAGAAAGTTAACTAGAGACCAATATTCCTTAGTGGACATAAATGCAAAATTCTTAATGAAATATGAGCAAACCACAATGAAGAACACATCAAGATTGTACACCCTGATCAAGTGGGTTTTATACCATGGATACAAGTTTGGTTCAACATGTACAAATCAATAAATGCAATTCAATCCATAAATTGAATCAAAGAAAAGAGTAACATAATCATCTAAGTAGATGCAGAAAACTACAATAAAATTCAGCGTCACTCATGTTAAAAATGCAGAGAAGCTAGGCATAGAAAGAACTTGCCACAACATTATAAAAGCTATTTATGACAAATCCATGGTCACCATTATAGTAAAGGGAAAAACTGAAAGCATTTTCTCTAAAATGAGGAAATAGACAAGGATATTCTTTCTCATCATTCCTTTTCAATATAGTTCTTAAAACTCTAGCCAGAGCAATCAAGAAAGAGAAGGAAATTAAAGGAATACAAATAGGAAAAGAGTCAAAATATTTCTGTTTGCTGATGACATGATCCTATGTTTCAAAGACCCCAAAACCTCCACTGGAAAATGTCTGGAGATTATAAACAAATTCAACAAAGTAGCAGGGTGCATGATCACCTTACAATTATCAATAGCTCTCCTATACTTCAGTAGTAAATTTTCTAAGAAAGAAATCAAGAAAACTATTCTATTCACAATAACAAAACAGACAAAATTCTGGGACTAACTGATAAAGTGAAAGACCTTTTCAATGAAAGCAACCACTTTGTAAATCAGTATGGGGATTTCTCAAAACACTCAGGATAAAACTAACATATGACCCTGCTATTGCACTTCTCAGTCCATATCCAAAAGATCTAAAATCAACATGCTTTAGGGATTCAATTACATCTATGTTTATAGCAGCATCATTCAGAATAGCCCTAACCCTAACCCTAACCCTAACCCTAAGGAACTTACTTAGGTGCTGTCAACAGATGACTAGGTAAAGAAAATGTGACATATATACACAATGGGGTATTAATCATCCATAAAGGAAAATGTGATTATGGCATTTGCTAGTAAATGGATGGAACTGGATACTGTCACACTAAGTGAAATAAACTAACTGAATGTGTTCTTTGATATGTGAAAGTTAGTTCAAAATAAGAAAAAAAAGGTATTTTTTAAAAGGGAGGAATTTCATCCAAATAGAAGAAAGATTGGGGCTGTAGCTCAGCAGCAGATTGCTTGCCTAGCATGCATGAGGCACTAGGTTCAATCCTCAGCAACACATAAAAATAAATAAAATAAAGGCATTCTGTTCATCTACAACAACAAAAAAATTGTTTTTTAAAAAGAAGATCAATGGGGTAGAGGAAAGGGATTGAGCATAGGGAGGAGGGGCAAGAGAAGGGAAGAACAGTGTAATGAATCCAACACATATATAAATATACTACAGTGAATATCACCATTATGTATATCTATAAGGCAAAAATTAAATAGCAGAAAGATTAGTAGAGTAGAGGGAAGGGAATGGGTTGGGAGGGGAGAGGAGAAATACTGGGGACTGTATTAGAGCAAATTATATTCCATGCTTTTATAATTATGTCAAAATAAATTGTAATGTTATGAATAAATAAAAAAGAACTAATGATATTTTTTTAACTTTTTTAAAAAGAAATATAGAACACTAAAGAAATAAATTAAAGTAGACCTAAGATAATGGAAAAACTGTCCATGTTTTTGAATAGGCAGAATGTCAAAATGGTCAAATTATCAAAGTGATATAAAAATTCAGTGCAATCACATCAGAGTACCAATGACATTCTCCACAGAACTACAAAAATCAGTTCTACAATTCAAATGGAATCATAAAAGACCCAGAATAGCCAAAGTAATCCTAAGCAAGAAGAGAAGTTCTGAAGGGATCACAATACATCATCTCAAGTTATAGTACAGAGCTATTGTAACAAAATCAGCATTGTATTGCCATCAAAAATGACATGAAGATCATTGGAATAGATTATATATATATATATATATATATATATATATATATATATATATATATATATATATATACAAAAAAAATACCACACACACACACAATCATCTGGTCATTTACAAATATACCAACAATATATATTGGAGAAAAGATAGCCTTTTGAAATAACAGTGCTCAGGAACTGGATATTTATATGCAGAAAAATGAAACTAGATCACAATTTTCCTCTTGCATAAAAGTAAAATAAGGTGGATAAGAGACTTAGAAAGTATACCAGAAAATTTGCAACTGTGAGAAGAAAATATGCATTCAACACTCCAATGTATTGTGGGCCCAGTCTTCAAGTTCATTAGCAAGACTCCTAAAGCTCAAAAAATAAACCCAAGAATCAATAAGTGGAATAGCATCAAATTAAAAAAACTACTGCACAGCAATGACACAATTAAAAACATAAAGAGAGAGTATAGAATGGGAGAATATCATTCCCAGCTACTCTTCTAACACAGGATTAATATCCAGAATATATAGGGAATTCAAAAAGCTTAACAATAACTAAAACTAGAACAAAAACCAATAACCCAGTCAATCTATAGGTAAAATAATCAAAGAGACATTTCTCTAAAAAGAAATACAAAAGGGCAACAAATATATAAAAAGTGATAAAAATATGTGAGATACAGACACACACACACACACACACAATGGAATATTAATCAGCCTTAAAGAGGAAGGAAATCATGGCATTTGCCAGTAAATGGATGAAGCTAGAGAATATTCTGCCTAGAGAAATAAGCTAATCCCAGACAACCAAAAGCCAAATATTTTCTCTGATATGTGAATGCAAACTCAAAATTGGTGGGTTGTGGGGGGAAGAGAATAGAGTTACTATATATTGGGTAGAGGGGAGTGAAGGGAAGAGGGAAGTTTTTGGTGTAGGAAGGATAGTGGAATTAATCAGACATTATTAGCTTATGTACATATATAACTATATGACCAGTGTAATGCTACATCACGCACAACCAGAAGAATGAGAAATTATACTTCATTATATATGAGGTATCAAAGTGCATTCTACTGTCATGTACAACTAATTAAAACAAATTTAGAAAAATAAAAATAGTGTTCAGTATCTCAGTAATCAGGGAAATGCAAATGAAACCTACACTGAGATTTCATATGGTTCCAGTCAGAGTAGCAATTTTCAAAAATACAAATAATTATAAATGCTGGTGGGGATGTATTGCTGGTGGGACTTTAAATTAGTACAACCACTCTAAAGTTCAGTTTGCAGTTTCCTCAAGACACTAGAAATAGAATGACCATATGACTCAGCTATCCCAGTTCTTGGCATTTATCTAACAAACTAATATCACCATAGTATAGTGATACAGCTACATCAATGTTTACAGCAGCACAATTAAGAACAGCCAAATAATGGAACCAGCACAGATGCACATCTAGATGAATAGATTAAGGAAATGTAATATATAAATAAAATTGAGTTTTATGGAATTATGAGGAATGAAATTATGTAATTTGCTGGTAAATGAATAGAACTGGAGAACATCATGTTAAGAGAAACAAGCCAGACTCAAAAAGTTAGGAGTTGAATGTTCTCTCTCATATATGGAAGCTAGAGGAAAATCAGGGAAAAAAGGGCAGTATCCCATGAAAAGGAGGAAGAAGTAGAGGAAGGGAAGAGATATGAGAAAAGGAATGAACTGTGGAATGACATTGACCAAATTATTCTATATACATATATGAATATACATATCTACAAAGCACCAATTAAAAATAACAAATAAATAGAAGAAAGACCAGTAAAGAAAGTGAAACTGGGGGAGACAGGAGGGGAGGGGAAATAGAAAAACTGGGGATTTAAATGTAGGTGTGGGATCTGCTTAGCTACTGCCTGAGTATATATACATGGTAACTGCACGATAAAATTAGACCTGCTTCCTGCTTGGTCTCGGGAAGTCTTGATTAGCGACTCTGCAGCCACACTCTCATCTACCCTGTGCCATGGACCTCCTTGCTGGACAAGAGAGAGCCCACACATGTAGGAAATTATACCCCATGCATGTGTAAATTTGTCAAAAGGAATAGCACTATTATGTATTTAAGTATAATGAACAAATAAAACATTAAAAATGTTATTTAAAATAAGTCTCAATGAATCATGATATTACTGGCTTAAAGGTACAGATATATTTGCAGCTCCATATAATTATTTCCCACTTGTATATATTTATGAACATAATTGGTCATAAAAATTTAGCATATTGGATTTTTAAAATAATTTCATTGAACCATTATTTGAGTGAAATTCTATTCAAATTTGTCTTTGGACAAATTTGTGTGTGTGTATACACACACACACACACACAGCCAGTAAAATTCAACCAAATAAAACTTATCTAGTTGTAGAATGTTAACAGTTGTATATAAAAGGAAGTTGCAGATATTACAACTTAGAACTAAACAGTATGTTTTCATGTGAAGTCATCTTTGGAACAGAAAGTATCCTGATTTGATGTGTTTTATTAGAGTCTTCTGAGAATAGGATGATTGTGCTAAGAATGACAAAGAGATCAGTGTTAATCCTGTTTTAATAAATTGAGAGGAGTTTATATCTACTGAAGCTAAAAGAAGAAAGAAGACAAATTGAGGAAGTTAGTGAGGCAATTCTATGAAATGTGTTTATTTGTGAACCTTAAAATTAAGTCAGTATAACCTTCTATTATATCTTCCCATTAACTTTGCTAATATCACCCTTTTAAATTAAAAAAAAAGACATGCCATGTTGTGACAAACTAAATTAATCCCTATTGCTCTTTGACTCATGATATTGCATACTTTTGATCTCTATCAGATATAAGGTCAGTATACAAAACATATAATAATCAGAGATTATTAAAAACAATGTGTTTTAAGGAAATCAAATGCCTACAGGAATCAGATAGCCAAATTAAAGTAGAGATATGGCTAAATATAAGATAATAAAAATATTAGATTGTTGGACAAACAGGAAAGTGTATACTAGATTAGATGAATACTCATTTCTAAAGTTAAAGCAAAACTTTCACCCCAAAATGAGTACCCATGGACCATGCTTGTCAGAAACACATTTTGATATTTTGGCCCTTTATTGAAAACTATTATAAAAAATTATTTTGTGTTAATGCTAAATTTTGTCTTTTTAGCATTATGAATAGAAGTTGTAGTATGATAGAACTAAAAATCTAAAGATATTCTAATAATATTATCAAATTATGCATATTATAATTGTTGGGAGTCGCCCAGGCTCCAAAGACTAACTTCCCCATCCCCCAAGAAAAGCCATCCAATGGTGAGCCCTTATGGCTCACGTGATCCTTACCCACCAATCAGAGCCCTGCTGGCTCACAGGATCCTTACCCAACAATCAGAGCCCTGCTGGATCACCTGATCCTACCCACCAATCAGACTAGTCCTGCTGGCTCACCTGATCCTTACCCTCTAATCAAAAAGCACCCCATGCCAACTGTCAAACCACCCCTGGATCTATAAATATGCAGAGCTGTTCCTCAATAAATGGGCATTTGCTCCGATGACAAGCCTTGTTTGTTCTTTCAATAATTACTCATTATTAATGAGCTTTACAAACACACCAAATAAAATATATTTTATTGGAGAATTATAGTTATACATACTAGTTGGGTTCATTTTGGCAAAATCTTAAAGGAATGAAATTTTATTTACATCATTTCAATTCTAGGTGTCCCTGCTTTCCCTTTCTTCACCCCCTCCCCAATCAACTGATTTCCCTTTCATTTGTTTATATATTTATTTTTCATTGGTACTGTATACATGTACATAAAGGTAGAATTCACTGTGGTATCTTTATATATGCATACAGCATGATTCTGTTAAATTCATTCTACATTTCACCTCCCTCTTCCCTCCACATCTCCTTTGTCTACTCCACTGATCTTCCCTAGGTCTTTATGATATCTGATCCTTCTACATGTTTGCAATTATTTTTCTCTAGCTTCCAAATATGAGAAAAAGTATTCTACCATTGGCTTTATCACTCTAGCTTAGTTCACTTAGCATGATGAAAAATTTAACATGACTAAAACTTCATTGTGTATATATCTCATGTTTTCTTAATCCATTTATCTATTTACAGGCATCAGGATTGTTTCCACAATTTGGGTATTGTGGATTGTGCAGCTATAAACATTGATGTGTATATATCATAACTATATAACTAAGTTTGCTGATTTTAGCTCTCTTGGATCAATACCATGGAGTGGAATAGCTATGTCAAAGATGATTCAATTCCTATGTTTCTGTTGTCTATTTCATTAATTTTAGCTGTGATCTTTATTATTTCCTAGCTTCTACAGATTTGGAATTAGTTTGCTCTTCCTTTACTACATTCTTGAGGTGGTGCATAAATTTATTTGGCATCCATTTTCTAAGGTTGGCTCTCAATACTATAGAAATTCTTCTTAGAAATGCTTTTGTTCTCTCCCAGATATTTCAGTATGTTGAACCTCTGTTCTCATTTGTTACTAAAAATTTATTAATTTATTGTCTTGTTTTTTCTATGATACAATTTTTATTTAAAATAGTTTTTTTTCCTATGTGTAAATGTGGTTTCTATTATTATCCTTACTGTTGATTTTTAATTCTATTGCATTATGAAGTGATCCAATACATTGGATTATGTAATTTTTTTGTATTTATTAAGACATATTGTGACCTAAAATATAGTCTATTTTGAAAAAAGATTCTATAGGCTTGCTAAGAAGAAAATAAATTCAGCTATTTTGGGATAAAATATTCTGTAGATATCTATTAGGTACATTTGCTTCATGGTATTATTTAGGTTGAAAATATCTTTATTAATTTTTGTTTTTCAATAACCAGTCTGTTGGTGATAATGCTGTATTTAATTACCTAGTATTATTGCATTGTGGTCTACCTGGGATTTAATGCCAATGAGTATTTCTTTTTAATGTAACTGGATACACTGATATTTGGAACATATATAATTAGTATTGTTTGCTGAGAGCCATAGGCAAGTAGGAATGACACATGGCATTTTTGGTTGAAAGGTGACACCAGCGAGCCATTGAGATGATAATGATTATGTTAAGATGTGCATTCAATTGGAGATTAGACTCCTGCTGTAGGCCTTGGCCTGCTACTTTGGAGCTCTTGCGGGACTCCCGGAGAGTTCCCATTGGTTGGGGAAGTGTGGTAGGAGGGAATTCCGGAGGTGTAGTGTGTCCAGGGAGAAGGCCGAGTGCACGGCATTCGCGGGAGTTTTGGAAATAATCACTCTCAGCTTTGTAATTTTGATGCTTTCTTAAAGTTCTTTGTCATATGATCATGATCCTCTTCTTTTTCTATTAATGTTATTGCCTACTAAGTATTCAAGCTTAGATACCCTTTCTTTAAGGGCATCTAAAGTTCTATTTTTTATGCAATCTAATCTGTTTGTAATGCTTTCAAGTGCATTTTTTAATTAGATCCATTGAGTCTTTAATTTCCAGTAGTTCTGATTGGTTCCTTTCCATTATCTCTATTTTTTTTATTGGAATGTTCTTTCATCTCCTGTATTTGTTCTCTTAATTCATTCCTTAAATCTTCTTTTAATTCAATGAACATTTTAATAATCAGATTTTTTATAGTTTTTCTCCACAATTTCATCCACTTCCATAGCTGTGGGATCTTTGCTTGAGGAATTGTAAATTTTGGAGGGAGATTTGTTTGTTGTTTCTCATGATGTCTCTCTCTTGTCATTCCTACTTGAAGCCTAGTCTTTTCTTTTCTTTCTTTCTCATTTATTCTATGTATTTAGTATTGTTGAAACTTGGGCAGGGCTAGTGAATATATGGGATAAGATTCACTGTTACTTGGCTGAGTTATGAGTATTGCTTGACAGTAGGATCTCTATTCTGTGAACTTGAAATGTCCCAATCACTTCCCTTCACCTTTTAGAAAAGGGAGAAGCCAGGAGTAGCAGCAGGCATCTACAGCAGTGTCCACTGTATTAATAATCACAATTCACGAATGAATAGGATAGGAATTATATAAACTATAAAATTCTATTAGACAGTGTGATTTCAGTCCTTGAGTAAGAAAAATAGGGTTGAAATGTAACAGAAAGTTTGAAATATTTGAAAAGTGAACCAGAGATACAAGAGATTGGTAGCATATGATGCAATAAAGGAGGGATAAGAAAAATAACTAAAAGTAATAAAATGATGAAAGGGAGGAACAGGGAACAGAAAAATTTATTAGTGGAATAAGATAGTAAAGAAGGAGCAATAAGAGAGACCAAATCTGAGGTACAAACAAACAAATGTAAGATCAAAACAACTCAAACCCAATTATAATTTTGCCCAAACTCTAAGTCAAACTGAGGCTAAATAATAAATGGGTGAGGAAGAAAGTAAAAAAAATGAAAGTAAAGATATATGAATATAACATATATATATGCATATATATATGCTTTTTTCAAGCCTATCCAAAACACACACACACACACACACACACACACACACACCACAAACACACATAATGGAAAAAAGTAAAAAAATAAATAAATTTGAAAAAAATTAAAACGAAAAAGAGAAAAAAAATTTTAAATGGGCACAATATGGAAAAAAGATAAAAATTCTTAATGAGAAATGTGGTCAAACTATTGGCAAGGATGGATTTTAATGTTTTGTATTAATTCTTTGACTCTGTAATCCTTGGTTCAAGGGCCAGCGGTTGTTATGTTCAATATCTTTGTGTTCCTCACCTCATTGTTTGCTGTTGTGTCTAGGAGCCAAAGCTTTTTGTAGTAGCTCTCAACTTCCCATCTTCCAGTATAGGATGGAATAGACTGGGGAGTGCTTCAACATTTTGTACACCTGTAGTGGGGGTAGCTTAGAGTTCTAAGCTGAAATTCCAGTAGTTGGGATTTAAATCTTGGCTGACTTTTGGAACTGTGTTGGTGGGTATTTGAGATTTTTTTCACAACCCCTGTTGCTGGGGCAATATTAATCTTGCTGGATGGCTGGATCTCAGGGGCCTCCCATAAATTCCACTTTTAGAATGGAGTGTCTAAATCTCCACAGGTTTCTCAATCATGGCTAAGAGTGTGAATTACCCAGGTATCAGACCTGGAGTACAGATGCTTCTTTCTGGCAGTTATTGGCATCTTCTCAATAGCACTTATGGGGCACCAGCAACAAAGGAAGTTATGTTCTCTCTGTATCCAGACATGGATGTCCTAGGCACAATTCCCTTTGCGCATATTTCAGTGGTCCGGTACACTGTGTGGCCCACAATAGACAACTGCTTGGTCAGCTGGAAATTTCATTTATGAGTTCCTGATCTCCTGCTCTGCTCACAACTGTGCAGCACTTATAAATGGTTCCCTTGCCACTGACCTCTGCTCCTGCTGAACTCTCTACACATGAGATGAAAAATTTTGGTGGCTTTTCACTCAACAAATTCCCCTCCCACTCTGGATCCATTAATATCACCCTCCCTCTCTGCTCCATAGGCTCCCCCAAGCTAATTATTTCTTTCTTTATCACTGTCTTCTCTCCCTGTGTCTTTGCTCCCCTCCTTTAGCAGGCAGTCACAGCTGCTGTTACTGTTGCCACCAGGCAAGCTGGCATGTCTCTAACATATTATTTCTTATAAAGTTTCTGACTTTCTGTGTCTCTATAGTTTCTTTTACTACCCAGCATTGAATTTTAGTGAGTTCCTTTAGTTACACACCTTTCTGAGGAAGAGTCTTCTGGCTCTTTAAGTCTGGAGCTAAGGAGCTGCTTGGAAGTACAAGCTTCCTCTAATCTTCCATCTTCTCTTCTTTGAATAAAAGACATTTGAAATTCTGAATATACAAAAACTGGTATTTGTGGTAATTAATGCTTTCCTTCTATTTGTAACTAAATTTGTGCTTGTGGATTAATATAAATTACTTTGTTAATAGTATGTTGACTTCTGTAATAATCAGAAAGGCTCTCATTGTCAGTATACTAATTTTATAATATACTCAAAAGATGTTAAATATGCTAATCGAGTGTCAGTTAATAGATACTCATTTATGACCAAATGTCAGATTAGTTTTTAGTACCATATGCCGCTGTCAGTATGACATTATTTACTATTGATCGATTGTGAAATTTATTTTCTAAGCTTATGAACAGGAATTACCTTCTTCTTTAGGGTGTTTAATTTCAATTATCTGAGTGGTTGATCTACCAGAAAATATCTCCAGTCAACTCTGACACTCAAAATATGGTTGAATTGTTCTAGAAGCATAGTTACATTACTGAATGGTCAAATTGTTATTTGTGAACCAAATCCATAGCATCTAAAATACGCTGATAAAGACTGGAAAGGGTGTTTATATTTTAGTCCTTACAACCTAATATCCAGCATATGAATAATCTATGATTTACCATCAAATATGTTTACAATTAATCCAATAAATGACTTTCCAGGCACCAATACTACTTTGTAAAGTAGAGAAAACGAAGCAAATCAATGTTGGGCTAGCAACTTCATTCAAAATCATTTAGCATAAAACTTTTGCATTTCAAGGATATGAGGAACTTAAAGTGTATTGGGAATATGCTAATATTTCCCTAATCAGGTTCATTAGGCAAACAGATTGGATGTGAAAAAAATAACTTACAGGGGATTTTTTTTAACCTAAAAGATATTATGGTTTTATTCTTAAATGTGCATTGACTACTTATTAAGAAAATAAAGACATTTGTGTTTTATGTCGCTTAAACATGTTCAGAATTTCTCCATCAAGTATTATATTCTTTTATTGTTTACTCCACTATGTTCACAAGATGGAACACTGTTTCCCAAATGACTTTGAGTATTTGTGTAGATGCTTACACTCTGAATTACATTGAACATTTATATTGGAACCCTTTAACATTTGTTTAGGAATAGAAATCAAAACATTTCTCAAAAAAAAAAATGAAGATGAAACAATAAACCCTGAGTTTAATTACCAGTATATGTTTGTTGTTTATATGCATTTATATATTTTAAAAGACCTACAAATGCCTTCTATAATTCTTCCCTACAATGTTCACAAGAGCAAGGTATCATTTGCTTATTGATTAACAATAAAAACAATTTAAATTCTCTTTTGTATCTACTAAATTTCTTCTTCTTCTTCTTCTTCTTTTTGTTGTTGTTATTATTATTATTATTATTATTTTTAGTTTGGATATTTTGTTGAACTTTTAAAATCAGGAATTCTGTATGCTTTCTATATTTCACATAAAATATCACAGGAGTTTAAATTATCAAGAACCAAGACTTCATTTACTCAATTGGTCAAACATTAAATTTGCAAATAATTAAGTCAAATTTTACTCTGGTATTCATTTAATTTTTTAACTAGCTTATCATACCTTCCAAACTATGAGCTTGAGTAGCTTTATTTAATGGTTTTATTTTAATAAATCACCTCAAAACCATTTTGGAAGTAGGTTGCATATGAACCCTCAAGGGTAAGCAGATTACTGTCTACTCAAAGGTCAACCTTTAATTATCCACGTTAATTCTGGGAGCCATTAAAATAATTTAAAATTACTAAATTCTCTTTAATCTTATTTAGGGTGGATTGCATGCTTTTTATTGATGGGCAATTTTTTAAATCTTGAAAAAAAAGAAAAATGTTTTAGACCACAGAAGACCTGATGGTCTATGAAGAAAGCCTACCAAAAAAAGCAACTGAAAAATAATTATAAAAACACAAAATTTTTACGTTTAATCCAGAAACTTTCCAGCTTATTAGAAAAAAAAATTCAGAATAGGTTATGTGAAACTGTTCCATAGAAATATATCACAAAATAACAGTTTAATGACTATACTAAATTTATATGTTCAAAATCAAAATAAAATTTTGAAATAGATATTTTAAAGAGAAGATTGGAAAGAAAATACTGGATTCCTGAAAGAAAATATATAGTACCAAATAATATTAATGTTATTCTCTCCAAACACATATATAGGTTTGAGATAGTTCTTAATTCAAATCACCTAATATTTTTTAGATTTAATTATGCTCTTTCAATCCTTTTCATTTCTGTTGTTTACTGGTTTTCTTCATAAACTGGTTATAATTTTCATGATTATAATGTTTAGTAATAAAATGGTAAATCTATTTTTAAAATAGTATTATATTGTGAGTTTTTCTTTGTTTTCTCGACCTAATTTTTATCTATTTTTGTTTTTTTGAAGTAACAGAAGAGAACAAAGCTCACACAAATGCAGTGAAACCAAATTCAATGGAAACTTTGTAACAAATGTTGCTGGAACAACTCCACATCCATATGTAAGAAAACTAATCTAGACACAGAACATATAACCTTCAAAATAATTGACTCCAATGAATTACAGATTACTGTGTAATACGCAAAACTATAGAATTCCACAATATATAGATAACCTAGGCAATCTTAGATTTGCTAAAGAGTTTTTGGATGTAATTACAAAAACATGCTCCATGACAGGAGTGTGTGTGTATGTGTGTGTGTGTGTGTGTCTGTGTGTTGTGTTTTTCTGGGCAAGTACTCTAGCATATAGCTACTATCACACATATTATTAATTGGATTTCTTCTGTGTATAATATGATAAAGACAAACCATAAACTAGAAGGAAATATTTGCCTAACAAATATATGATAAAGGACTGATACACAGAGCACATAAAAAATGCTTAACACTAACAATAAGAAAACAACTAACCTGTTAAAAATAGGCAAATGATCTAAACAGCCATCTTAACAAGAAAAACACAGAGATGCCAAATCAGCATATGAAAAAAATGATTATTATATTTTACTGGGAAATCATAAATTAAAATAAACTACAACCTACCTATTAGAATGGCTAAAATTAAATACAAAACAAACTAAACAAACACAACCCCACCTAAAATACCAAGTGCTGAGAAGCAGGTAGAGTCACTGAAGTGCTCGCTCATTCTTGGTGAAAATGCAGAATGGTACAGTGACTTGGGGAAGAGTTGGTCATTTCTTATAAAGCTAAACACAGTCTTACCCTAGAACTCAGCAATTGCACTTATTTTATTTATTTATTCATTTTCTCAGTACTGGAGGTTGAGCTCAGGTATAGTCTACCATTAAACTATATCCCCAATCCTTTCTGAGTTTTTTTATTTTGAGATAGGGTCTCTTTAAATTCCCTAGTTTGGTCTTAAACTTGGTGATTTTCCTACACAAGCCTCCCAGCCTCAGCTGGGATTATAAGGTTATGCCATCCTGCCCATCAGCAATCACACTTCCATATACGTATTCAATAAATTTTAAAAAGCCAGATCTGGTGAAACACACCTGTAATTCCAGCAGCTTGGGAAGCTGAGGCAGGAGAATCAGGAGGTCAAAGCCAGGCTCAGCAAAAGTGAGGCACTGAGCAACTCAGTGAGACCCTGTCTCTAAATAAAATACAAAAAATAGGGCTGAGGATGTGGCTCACTGGTCATATGCCCCTGAGTTCAATCCCTGGTACCTTCCTCAAAAAAAAAAAAAAAAGATGTCCATACCAACCTGTACAAAAAGATTTTTATCAGTTTTTCTTATAGTTGCCCAAACTTGGAATTTGAAAAAAGACCTTCAATATATGAAATCAAACTGTGCAATCCATTAAATTAAATATTATGCAGGGATACAGAAATGAGCTATCAAGCTACGAAGAACATAAAGGAAACTTAAATACATACTGCTGAGTGATGGGACCTAGCCTAAAAATAATACAAACTTTACGATTAAAAACATATGATATTCTAGAAAAAGCAAACTAAGGAGGCAGTAGAAAAATCAGTCATGGCTAGGATTTTGGGAAGATGAAGAGAGGAATAAAGGGAACTTGGGGAATAGTAAAATCACTTTTCTTTTAAACACAGTATATTGGTCGAAACATTATATTTTGTCAAAGCACATAGACTAAGCATTACATAGAGTGTGCCCTAGAATAAACTATGGACTTTGTTTAAAAATAATGTATCAACATTAGTTAATTCAGTTATTATTAACAATTGCAACATCTGTGCTACATTAACAGAAGATATTAATAATAGTGAAAATTATGAAATGGGAAAACTTTGATATTTAAAAACTCTATTTTCTATTCTACTAATATTATAAACCTATAGCTCTGGGAGTAAATATTAATTAAAAAATTTATCTAACAGCAAAAGGTAAACAAAATTTTCTGCTCTTTTTTTCTAATTACATTGTTCACATACTTAAAATCCATTTTTGTTTGTGTAATTTTTAGACCCAAAAGCACTATACTTAAATTTCATATTTGCATTGCTTATTTTAGGTTTTTTTATTAGTACTTAAGAGTTAAACTGTTTTTTTATGTTAATTTGAAAATTTCACTTAATAGTCTCCTATGGATTTTCATATCTGAAACAAAATGAAAAAATTAATAGAAATTAACTGATTATGATTATCTAATTCATTCAAAATACCCACTACCAAGGTATTCACTTAAGTGAATATTTGCTCAAATTCACAGTATACTTACACAGTATAGTGCAGTCATCCTTAACTCTAGTCTCTGTCCATGACATTCAGACTTTCAGGCAAGTAGAATCAGGTCATAACATATCCCGAACTTGGAGTCCTCTCTAATATATGAGGTCATTTTTTCAAATTTCTCAAGGAATATGGCAATTACTTCTTAGGATATATACGAGCTTCACCTTTCATAATTTAAATCAAAGGCTGTGCATTAATTGTCTATTGCTGCCAAACAAATGACCGAAAATGTGGTGGATTAAATAACACCCACTTATTATCTTATAGCTCTGTAATGACTCTGAGCATGGCTTAGCTCATGCTCTGCCTAAGATCTTACAAGGCTGCAATCAAGATGTCAGCTAGTTGGTGGTTTTTATCAGTCTTGCAGGGGATAGATACTCTGTTAAGTTACAACATGTTGTGTGGCAGAAATCATGTGCTTATGCTCAATGGAATCAGATTCCCATTTTCTTTTTTTAATTATTATTTTTATTATTTTTAGATATACATGACAGTGGAGTGTACCTTAACATATTATACATACATGGAGTTTAACTTCCCATTCATGTGGTTTTACATGATACAGAATTTTGTTGGTCATGTATTCATACATAAATATAGGAAAGTTATGTCCAATTCATTCTGTCTTTCCTATTCCCACCTGCATTTCCTTTGTTTAATCCAATGAACTTCTCTTCTACACACACACACACACACACACACACACATACACACACACACACACTAACTGTATGTTAGTGTCTATATACAGAGAGAACATTTGGCCTTTGGTTTTTTAAATTCCCCATTTGTTAAAATTAATTAATCTATTAATTAATTAATTAATTAATTTGTTCTAATCAGTTATATATGACAGCAGAATGCTCTTCAGTTCATTGTACACAAACGGAGCACAATTTTTCACTTCTCTGGTTGTACACAAAGTAGGGTCACACCATTTGTGCAATCATACATGTACTTAGGGTAATGATGTCCATCTCATTCCACCTTCTTTCCAATCCCATGACCCCCACCCTCCCCTGCTGCTTTGGCCAATCCAAAGTTTCTTCACTCATCCCATGACCCCGCCCTGCCACATTATGGATTAGCATCCACTTATCAGAGAAAACATGCAGCTTTTGGTTTTTTGAGTAATTCCCTATTTTCTTGGTGGATACTGTCTAAGTGGAATGCTCAGGTCCTAGGAGCCACCAGCAATTACTGCCACATGGCCCACTCCATATACATTCACAACTTGGCTATTTGCTTCTTTAATGTCAGCAGAGAATATCCTCTGATATTCTAAGAAAAAAAAATTCTATTATAAAACATAGTCAAATTAGTGATAGTATTCCCTTTGTCCTTCATGTTAAGTAATCAGGTTACCCTAGATTGTGTCTGCCACAGGTGATTGGAAAGGACTCATATATATTCCTCAACTTATTATGGCATTAAATCCTAGTACCAGCACATCAAATTGAAAATACCATGAGCTCACATGCATTTAATATGCCAAACTTACTAAATATCATAACTTAGCAACACAACATACTCTTTGAGTGTTCTCTAGGATTTTCACTAGTCACTTCCTTTTTAAATTCCTGTCTCCAGAATAGGGAACATACTAAAGTATTCAGCTTAATACATTCTCACATGTAGAACACACTCATGTAAGCAACACACAGATCAAGCAGCAGAACATATAACCATTTTGGAAAAATTTTCTGGTGTACACAAAGTAGAGTTACACCATTTCACAAATTCCCTATCATTTCCTGTATTTTTTTATTCTTCCTGTTTAGCGGAAACTTTGTACCCTTTGACCAATCTCTCTACTGTGCCCCTCCCCTAGCTCCAGTCTTGCCAACCCTCACTGTACTCCATGCTTCTGTGAGTTCAGCCTTTTTAAATTTCACATACAAATGACATCATGTGGTATTTGCCTTTATGTGCTTAAATTATTTCATCTTACCATAATGTCCTTTAGGTACACCCTTATTGTCACAGTGAGAAAATTTGTTCTTTATGTTTGAATAATATTCCAGTATGTTTGTCTCTCTCTCTCTCACCCAATTATTTGTTTTTCTCATTTTCTGTGCCCATTCATCTATTGATGTACACTTAGATCAATTCATTGATTTAGTACTGAGAATAACACGGAAATGAACATAGGAGTGCACATGTATCTGACATACTATATATTCTATGGTATATACCTAGATCATAAGATAATTATATTTTTAGGATTTAACATTCCTATTTAGATTTTAATATGCCTTTACTATTCTGTATGGTATTGCAATTCTTTACCAATTTGCATTCTCACCTTCCTATGATGTGTGTGTATATATATATAAAATTCATATATATGTGTATATATATAATTCATATATATGTGTATATATAATTCATATTTTTTGTATATATATATATATATATATACCAAATAATACTATTTTAATATTTATCCCTAAAGTATATACCTCCTTTGTTTGCCATTGAACTAGATAATATCTTATACTTTCTTCACACTTCCTTTTTTTGAACTATGATGCACTTAGATTTTAAGCTCACATTTAAATCCAATATATTTTATTTAGTGCTATGATTCTTTTAGAATCATTTTAAGCTGATGTTCACATCCAGTTTATTTTTCAGCAAATATTTACAATGACAGATTCCTTTTTAGGTGCTGGGACATTATAGAGATCTGACTTGTGTTTCTTTGTCCTTGATATAATTGATTTTCAATTATGTTCTAAAGAGAGTTGAAGTTCTTACTGTAGTTCTCACCATGGTGAATTCAGACCTCACAGCAGAGGACAGAAATTGAGTAGCTCATTGAATAGTCAATAGAGAGAATAGCAAATACCACACAGGCTGAGAGATAAAGGAGATGAGGATGATCAATTTATCCTAGCAGCAGTTTGTAGGCCAGTGGTCTAAAATGCCAGTTAAAACAACTAAGTGGAAGAAATCATACCAGAAACAAAAGCAAATTAATCAAGTCATTTCCAAAGGCCAGCATGATACTAAGAATATTTATTTTTTCCTTAATGGCACAAAAAAACATAATCCACACAATCTCTTTTCACACACATAAAAACCCTTTTATAGGGAAGAGTGTATAGGGACATGATTTGAGAAAACTGTCACTTTTTAAAAAGCTCAAATGACAAAACATGTTTTCAATAATGAATATAAAAAGGTTCATAAAACTTCATAATTAGAGGCTGGGATTGTGGTTCAGTGGTAGAGTGCTCACCTAGCACATGCAAGGCCCTGGGTTTGATCCTCAGCACCACATAAAAATAAATAAATAAAAATAAAGATATTGTGTACAACTACAACTAAAAAATAATTTAAAAAACTTTATAATTACAAGTCAACTTGAAAATTAACCATATTATTAGCAATTCCTAGAATTTTTTAAATTTTCAACATATTTTACTCTGGTATATGTATTCATACTATAACTTTGAAAAATCGCTAATTATTTTTTCAATTTTTGTAAGAACAATTTATTTTATGAAGAGAAAAAAGTATTCAGTAAGTTCAAATCCAAGTTCAGCCCCTTAAATCTTTTAGAGCAAATGACTTTATTTATTCAATCCTTTTATGTAAAATAGAGAATAAAATTGAATTTCAAAATTAGAACTATGAAATGGCATGTGATTATGTTTAAGGAATAACAAGGAAAAATAGTTTTGCTTATCTTTGCTCTTGTACAATATATATGTAGTGAGAATTAAGCAAAATAGTAAGAGCTAAAATATTTCCTTTAATTAAGGCAACATTTTCTAGAGTGCAAATCTTAAGATTGAGGCATATAGTGCCTATAATGTGACTTAAGAATGGAATTATAATTTTGTTGATTCACTAAGTCTTCAAAATTTATTGAATATCTAACAATGCAGGTTAATATGCTAGGCACTGGTTTGAACTTGATCTTTATTTGTAATCACTCATATTTTATTTGACCTACAAAATTTATGATGAGACACAAAAATGCCAGTACATGATGTTAATGAAATAAAATCTCAGCAGAGTAATGAACCAATACTGGAGAAAAAAACCTGTTCTATATTACACATGAAATGTGTGACACATTTATTCAGCTTGATAAGAATATTTACTACAAATTTACACATTTTCTTAACATCTGCAAATTCAGCAGTTACCACATGGAATCCCCTAATTTAAAAAGCAGTCTAGTCATGACAATAAGGCAAAATAAAAATTGTTCATTTTCAGGTAATAGAGTATATTTTTAATACTAACATGTCATTTGAAGTCATGTAATTATTTTATCCAGTGAATCGTGATCTTTTACTAAGATGCTTTTCTATTCTCAATGTAGAAACAATTTCAGAGAAATATGTTTTGCTTCTCAATAAGCCTTACTTCTGGTACTGGCATAAATCAGTTTCTTCAGATAATAATGTATTTTCTAAAGTATACTGCATGCCATTCATAGTATAGAAAATTTCTGTTATTACAAAGAGATTGGAGGAACATGATTCAAGAAGTTCTTTTAAAAATACATCACATAGAAAAAATCACAAAGTTAGCTTCTTTACAACTAATAACCTAGTTTAAAAATTGGCATGGAGACTAACATGGGAGCAGAGATCCAGCCCAAACAGCCCACACCAGCCTTCAGGGGACCCAGACTCACAGTAGCCCCTATCTACCCCTCCACCAACAGGGCAGACACCCACCAGAGCCTAGCCTCTGGTGCAGGACTGCCCCTTTTGACCTATAGACTACCACAAGGTCAAGCCTCATGGCGCAGATCCACCCACACCAGCCTGTGTAGGACAAAGGCTCACAGTAGGCCTGTGGGGCAGACACCAGTCAGAGACTAGCCTCTGGTGCAGACCACCCCTTCCAACCAGCAGACTACCATGGTAGGTCAAGCCCAGTGGCCCAGATCCACTTACTCTGACTTGTGCAGGATCCAGGTCCAGGATGCAGTAGAATTCAGTGAGGGACACCAGCAGAGTCTGGAAGCCCAACATCAAGTGAGGTATAGACGATCTGCACAGATACTATAAGAATATAGGGATGAAACTGTAAAAACTCAGATTCACACTGCAAGAAGACACATAGACAACATGGAAAATAAGGGAGGAAAGTGCCCCAAACAAACCAGAACACTATAATAACAGAACCCATGAACTGCAAAGATGATGAAATGTCAGAGAAGGAGTTCAGAAGGTCCATAATTAAAATAATCTGTGAATTAACGAATGACCTCAATGAGTAAATACAGGCAAAAATTGATCACTCCAACAATGAGATAAGAGAGCAAATACAGGTAGCAAAAGATTACTTCGAGAGAGAGAGAGTGACTCTGAAAAAGAAAAAAAAAACAAACAGAAATCCTTGAAATGAAGGATATAATAAATCAAATAAAAAATTCAATAAGAAACATCACCAACAGACTAGATCACTTTGAAGAAAGAATATCAGATAATGAAGATAAAGTATACAATCTGGAAAATAGAGTTGATCACACAGTACAGATAGTAAGAAACCATGAACAGAACATCCAAGAATTATGAAGCAGCATCAAAAGACCAAATCTAAGAGTTATTGGGATAGAGGAAGGCATAGAGTTTCAAACCAAAGGAACACACAATCTCTGCAATGAGATAATATCAGAAAATTTCCAAAGCATGAAGAATGAATGGTAAAACCAAATACCAGAGCTTACAGGATACCAATACACAAAATTTAAACAGATCTACACCAAGGCGCATTATAATGAAAATGCCTGGCATACAGAATAAGGAGAGAATCTTAAAATCCACAAGAGAGAGGAATCAGATCACATTTAGGAGGAGACCAATTTGAATCTCAGCAGAGTTTTCAACCCAGGCCCTCAAAGCTAGGAGATCATGAAACAACATATACCAAGCTCTGAAAAAAAATGGAGGCCAACCAAGAATCTTATATTCAGCAAAACTAAGCTTTAGATTTGATGATGAAATAAAAAACTTACATGATAAACAAAAGTTAAAAGAATTTACAGTTAGAAAGCCTGCACTATAGAACATCCTTAGCAAAATATTACAAAAAGAGGAAAAGGAAAACAATGATGGAAATCAGCAGAGAGAGGGATTCTAGTAAAGGAAAATCTAATCAGAGGAGAAATTGAGTCATATTAAATACCAAAAATAAACAAAAAATGTCTGGGAATACAAATCGATACTCAATAATAACCCTGAAAGTTAATGGCCTAAACACACCAATCAAAAGACATAGACTAGCAGATTGGATAAAAAAACAAACAAACAAACAAAACAAAACAACCCAACAATATGCTGCCTCCAAGAGACTCATCTCAGAGGAAAAGACATGCACAGACTAAAGGTAAAAAGTTGGGAAAAATCATACCACTCACATGGACTGTGGAAGCAATCAGGGGTTTCCATCCTCATATCAAATAAAGTAGACTTCAAACTAAAGTCAATCAAAAAGGATAAAGAAGGAAACTACATACTGCTCTACGAAATCATACACCAACAAGACTTAACAATTATAAATATATATGCCCCAAACAATGGAGCATCTACGTTCATCAAACAAACTCTTCTCAATTTCAAGAGTCAAGTAGATCACAACACAATTGTGGGAGGCCATCCTCGCACGTGATTTGACTTACCTCCCTGGCTGGGTGAGAGGCGCTTAGACACATCTTTGTATCCAGAGCTTTCCCCAACCTGCTCAGGTCTGAGGGCTTGTCCATGTGCAGGCATATCTGGCCACTACCCTAAAGACCCAATCATCACACCTGACCTTGGTACACTGCCCCCCTTGTCATTGGATGAGATTTTCCCCAGAATTTTTTGTTCCCCAATAAAAGTCCACTCCCTGGCGTATTCTCTCTCTCTCTCTAGCCTCTTCAGTAAACCTCACTACCCTAACAGGTAGCTAGAGGTAGGAGAAGTCATTCTGGAGCTGGTTTAAAGGTAATTGGAGTCTGTCTCTTTAATTCAAACTTCCTTTTGGATTAAACACGTGGCCAAACCTTCATTTATGAAGCCTGTGCTGGCCGTGGGCTAAACACAATAATTTTGGATGACTTTAAAAACACCTCTTTTATCACTAGGTAGATTTTCCAAACAAAAGCTGAACAAAGCTATAGAACTCCATAATACAATCAATAACTTAGATTTAACTGATATATATAGAATATTTCATCCTTCAACGAGAGAATACACTTTCTTCTCAGCAGCACATGGATCCTTCTTTAAAATAGACCAAGTACTATGCCACAAAGCAACTCTTAGCAAATATATAAAGAAAGTTGAGATACTACCCTACATTCTATCAGATCATAATGGAATGAAATTAGGAATAAATCATAAAATAAGAAATAAAATCCACTCCAACCACTGGGACTAAATAATATGCTACTGAGCGAACAATGGGTTACAAAAGACATCAAGGAGAGGAATAAAATATTTTAGAGGTGAATGAGAACACAGATATGACATTTCAAAATCTCTGGGACACTATGAAAGCAGTTATAAAAGGAAAGTTCATTGCATAGAGTTCATTCCTTAAAAAAAGAAAAAAGTCAACAAATAAATGACCTATCACTTCCTCTCAAAGCCCTAGAAAAGGAAGAACAAATTAACACCAAAAGCAGTAGAAGACAGGAAATAATTAAAATCAGAGCTGAAATCAATGATATTGAAACAAAAGAAACAACTGAAAAATTGACAGAATAAAAAGTTGGATCTTTGAAAAAATAAATAAAATTGGCAGACCCTTAGCCATGCTAACAAAGAGAAGGAGAGAAAACTCAAATCACGAACAACATGACAAAAAAGGAAATATCACACAACAGACACTACAGAAATACAGAAGATAATTAGAAATTATTTTGAAAACTTGTACTCCAATAAAATAGAAATAATTGAAGGCATCGACAAATTTCTAGAGTCATATAATTTGTCCAAATTGAATCAGGATGATATATAAAATTTAAATAGATTAATTTCAAGTGACAAAATAGCAAATGCCATCAAAAGTCTACCAACCAAGGAAAGCCCAGGTCTGGATGGATACACAAACAAGTTCTACAAGACCTTTAAAGAATACTCTCCAATTTATTTCAGGAAATAAAAAAAAGAGGCAGCACTTGCGAACTCATTTTATGAGGCCAATATCGCCCTAATTCCAAATCCAGGTAAAGACACATCAAAAAAAGAAAATTTCAGACCAATATCTCTAATGAACATAGATGCAAAAATTCTCAATAAAATTCTGGCAAATCAAATACAAAAATATATCTAAAAAATAGTGCACCACAATCAAGTGGGATTCATCCCAGGGATGCAAGGTTGGTTCAATATATGGAAATCAATAAATGTAATTCATCACATCAATAGACTTAAAGATAAGAATCATATGATCATCTCAATAGACTCAGAAAAAGCATTTGAGAAAATACAGCACCCCTTTATGCTTAAAACACTAGAAACATTAGAGATAACAAGAAAATATCTCAACATCATAAAGGCTATCTTTGCTAAGCCCCAGGCCAACATCATTCTGAATGGAGAAAAAATGAAGGCATTCCCTCTAAAAACTGGAACAAGACCTGGATGCCCTCTTTCACCATTTGTATTTAACATAATTCTTGAAACACTGGCCAGAGCAATTAGACAGATGAAAGAAATCAAAGGGATACACATAGGAAAAGAACAACTCAAATTGGCACTCTTTGCTGATGATGTGATTCTGTACCTAGAAGACCCTATATGCCTCAGCCAAGTGGTATTTGTGCCAGATACACAAGGATGCTTTAGCATTTTAAAAACAAGAAATGTAACCCATTACACCAATAGATTTAAGTAAAAAAATTATGTGGTCTTATTAATTGATGCATAAAATTAACCTGTCAAAAACCAACATCCATTCATGATTAAAAAAAAAAAAAAAACTCTTGGAAATGTAGTATTAAAGCCCAAATTATTAACTTCATAAAACATAGATATAAAATTTGTAGTCAACATCATCATATTTAATGGTTAGTATGAGGTTTTTCTTCTAAAATAAGAAAGAAAAAAAAGAGACTGTTCTCTCTAAGCATTTCTATTCAACCTAAAAAGGGAATCTTAGCTGGCTCAATAATTAAGGGAAAACAGCTAATAGATTGGACAGAAAGAAATAAAACCCTCTCTACTTGTATGTAGTACCATTCCATATAATGCAATTGTTAAAGCATCAACAAAAAGCAATCCAGAAATCTGAAATTACTATAGGAAAGTCACAAAATACAAAGGTTAATATAAAATATGAGGAATTACATTTAGGTGTAAATCTAGTTAGAAAGGAACTAGAACATGACTAATACCTTAGCCAAGATTATTTTGGGTTACATTCTTTCACTAATAATGAGAAGAAACAAGCTGATATTACAGTTAAATTTCAGACTATAATGGTAATCTTATATTTAAAAAATTGAATATTTTTATGTATTTTTCAATCCACAAATTCTTATCAAATATAAATCATATTTAATTTTAATTTTAAATACCTAAGAATTATTAAAGGGCAAGCAGCTATGCATTGTTATGACAGGTTACATAATTCTAATAGAATCAGTCAGGATTCTTAGCTGAAAGTGACAGAAACCCAAATATAGAAAGTTTATACAATGAAAAATATATAGTCTTTTTAAATAAACTATGGCAAGGACTCATGCAGCAAAGATTAATATGATTGGAATCTGAATATCAATTATCATTTGGACTTTACTCTTTTAATCATTATTTTTGCATCTTTGTTCTTGTATCAATTAATCTTTAGACCATAATTTTCCCTATTATTAGAAACATAGCTTCTAATGGTCAATAACCTCCCATCTCAGACTGTCCTCATCATAAGACTGGACAGCCCTTCTTGGCTTAATTAAATGAAAAAAAAATCTTTGGAAAGAACTTTGAAAGACTGATGTGTCATCTTCAAAACTAAAATGTGTTCAATGTGTATCAAAGTTTCTCACTTATTTAATCACTCAAGATGTTAATTGAGCCCCCCTTGTATCCAGTGCACTCTTCTACTCATTAGGGATAAAACAGGAATAAAACAGATCAATCCTGCTCTCATTTACAATCCACTAGAGCAAAAAGGCATTTATCTAATAAAATTAAAGTCAGGTTGTGATGTGTCATCATGAAAATAAAGCTGAAAAAGAATATAAAATGATGGAGAGATGTGATGTGTAGTCTGGGGTGGTCAGGGAAGGCTTCCCTGATAAAGTGACATTTAAGAAAAGATTTGAAGAAAATTATAACCATATGGCTTCCCATATGGCAGGAGTGGGAAGAAACAGGGACAATCTTTCAAAGAACAAGTACTATTCCAACTTGTGCTGGGCAGATTCTAAAATAATAGATTGACTATGCCAATTTATATTGCTTCTATTTTTCCTTCCTTTGCAATTGCCATGTTTAGAATATCATGATCTTTTTTTTTACATTTAAAGTTATATTTTCTATATACAATGTAAGAATTGTTTTTCCTTTGGAAGTTGGAACATAATTGCAACTTTTGACATAGCAATTCAAATCAAATATACAGAAAATAATGCCTAATTTATGTTTCACAATTAGATAAAGAAATATTTGCTAGTTGTAGAAAATCATAAGAATAGAGAACAGGAACACAAACATATAATGTCATTAAAACTTCCATTATATCCTAGAAATATTTTTAAATAAAGAACATATATCATATATACTGGTTTAGCAATTGCCTTTTCATCTAATTATATGCCTGTTTTATTATACTCAGAAATCATTTTCTCACCACAACAGCATATAGTTACTTATGTTTATTTATGTTCCATTGAGTGACTGTTTTGTTCAGTTTTACTTTTAAGTATTTAATACATTTGACATAATTTAAGTAAGGATAGTCCTGAGCACTCATCTCCTCCCTTTTTTAAAATTTAATACAGAAATGACTTAACTTGTGCAAATTAACTCTATCCTGCTCGTGGGCTCCTGTCTGCCTCTTTATAAGGCTATTTCTCTGTTGAAATTTTTATGTAATTGCTCATGTCCCCTGAACTCCTCCACCCTACAAATTCTCTATTGGCCATCAGCCAATACCATGGAAATTACCAGATAAGCTAAGTTCTAAAAAATAAAATAATTTATTTTAACTGGGGATTATTTATATTATATTATTATTTGCCATTGTGATATTCATTAAAATAAACTATATCAAATATACAGATATATGGTATTAATGGTGTACATTTGAGATCTTGGAAAATTTTGAGGGACAAGTTATTTAAGTAATTGAAATAAGATTTATATCATTATCATTTTATCATTATACAATGTATAGATGTATTGAAACATCACATTGTACACAATAAATGCATACAATTATTATTGAGCAATTAAAATATGATAAAGCCAATATAATCTCAAAAAATAAACATCAATTATTTAATAACAAACTTTTTCTAAATTTCTATAAAAAATCATTATGTTTTACTTGGATATTTAAATTTTGTTCCATTATGTTATTTGGATTTTTCAACCAACAAAATCCAGTATTAACTGATTAAACAGGAAAGTTATAACTTTGGAGTAGATAGGAGAGGGGAAAATGGGACTCACAACACTCATACGTTTCTTCTTATGTACAGAATCAACATGGTGTTTGCCAATTAAAAGAGTTATTGAAAAATTATTTATCTGTGATTTTTTTTTAGTTTATATCTCTACATAGACTTTTTACAGGTATCTACTATTTGTGAGGCTTTTAATTTAGTTTCATAAAATTACTATATCTATTAATCCATTGCCATGTATTAAATATTTCATTAATTTAATTCATCTTTAAACAAATCACATTTTAACTTTTTAGTTAAAAGTTCCTAGGTAATATAAATCTCCTATTTATTACTTTCTTTGATATACACATATATTTCCAGTAATGTGATTTTGAATGTAATGGATACATTGGTATTTTGATGGGAATTACACTGAATCTGTCACTTTGGCTAGTACAGTTGTTATAAGAATATTAGTTTTTCTGATCCAGGAACACAGTATATTTGTTCAGTTAATACCCTCTATATTTTTATTGATGTTTTATAATTTTTACTGTAGAGATATTCCACTTTCCTTGGTTAAATTATTCTAATTTTTGTAACTAGCATGAATATGGTTGCTCTTGGTTTCTTTTTCAGGTTTATTGTAGTTACATAAAATTGCTTTAGTTTTTTGTATGTTGATTATAGAACTTGCATCTTTTCTGAATTTATTTATTAATCTCAGTGCTTTTCGATGAAGTACTAATGTGTTTCTGTGTATAAAACCATGTCATCTGTCAACATTGTTAATTTGACTTTCTTTTTTCTCATTTGATGCCCCTTATTTCTTTCTGTGACCTAACTGTTCTTGTTAAATTTTCCAATATTATTTTGAGAAAGAGTAGTAAAAGTTGACATCTAGTCTTGTTTCAGATCTTAGAGGGAATGTTTTCACCTTTCCCCATTCAATATAATGTTGGCTGTGAGCTTTTCATATATAGCCTTTAGTACTTTATATTATACTCCTTCAATACCTAATTTGTTGTGAGTTTTTTATAATGAAGTATTGTTGAATCTTGTTGAATGCTTTTACTATATCTATTAAGATTATTATGTATTTTTCATTCTTCATTCTTTTGGTTCACATTTATTGATTTGTGAATGTTAAACCATCCTTGTATCCCAGGGATGAATCTCATTTGATCATGATGTATGCTCTTTTTAATGTGCTATTGAATTCAGTTTGCTAGTATTTTGTTAATATCCAGAATACATAAACTTAAATACACATTGCTCCAAAGAAGATATATAAATGGCCAAGTATATGAACATTGGAGATATGCAAATCAAAATATTTTCTTTTTGGTGCTGGGGATTGAACTCAGGGCCTTGTGCATGAGAGGCAAGTACTCTACCAACTGAGCTGTGTCCCCAGCCTCCAAAATCTTAATAAGATATAATCTTTCCTCAACTACAATGGCTATCATCAAAATGCTATGACTAGTTGGCAAGGATGTGGAGAAAAGTGAAACTTTTCACACTGTTGGTAGGAATTTAAATTAGTATAGTCATTATAACAAACAGCATGGATATTCCTCAAAAAATAAAATAGAATTACTATAGGACCCAGGTGCCTCATACCTGGGCATATATTAAAAATAAATCATTATATAATATTATAGCATTTGTTGGTAAATTGATGATACTGGAGAACATCATGCTGAGTGAAATAAGCTGGACTCAGTTAATCAAGAGCCAAATGTTTTCTTTCATATGTAGACTTAGAGCAAAATAAGTGGGAAAAAGGAGGAAATCCACAAAAATAGAAGGGGAATCAGTGGAGTACAGGAAGGATATTGAGAAGGAGGGTGAAGAGACAGGAAAACAAAGAAACTACAGAACAAAATTGATGAAATTATGCTGTGTACATATATGAATGTACCACAGTAAATTCCACCTTAATGTCGATCTATAAAACACCAATGAAAAATAAACAACAATAAACAAACAAAAAGAAGAAGAAGAATGGGAACAGGGAGAGAGGAGGGAGAGAAAGAAGAAGTACTGGGAATGAAATGCAGCAAATTACATTTCATGCTTATATGATTATGTCAAAATGAACCTCTCTATTTTGTATAATATAATGCACTAATAAAAACATTAAATAAAATAGATCATTATAACAAGAAGTCATTTGTTATGACTTCAATCATTAATTAGTCATTAATTAATTTAATTAAGTCATTAATTCACAGTATCCAAGATATAAAATCAATCAAAATGCCCACAAAATATGGAAAATTATGTGTGTGTGTGTGTGTGTGTGTGTGTGTATATATATATATATATATATATATATATATATATATACATATATATA